>NC_069503.1:363295940-363595940 GCF_027579735.1 Bombina bombina | reverse complement strand
AGTTTCATGTGAGTACCATCTCCAGCTTTCTCCTGTTTTATGTATGATGGTGTATTGTCTTGTTTTACGGTTGTAATGGGGGTTCATCTATATTTTCAATAGAGCTAACCCGATTTTCTTTGAAAGTGTTTGAAGCTTTGTAATATTGATATCAGTATATGTTAATCTTGTTGTTTCTAGTAGTGTCTATTACATACAGTTCTGTTAAAAATATAGTATACTGTCCCTTTAATGCAAATGTTGATTTTTGTATCATGTATGAGTTCCACATTGGTTAATCTTCAAATATATTATTGTTAGCATATTTTCACCCCCCACTCCTAAAAGGACTTTAAACCATATTCATTGTTAAAACAAATGTCTTTATAAAAATAAATTAACACAATAATGTACTTTAAGAAAATAGACTTTATTTAACACATCAATATAAATCTGATTTCAATATTTATTGTTTGAACAAGTACATGTAGATATACCAACAAGCTTCAAATATATGTTAGCATATGTAATTTTGTTAAAGGGACAGTTTAGAAAACAAATAATGTTTTGCATTATTCTAAAAGTCAATTTTGTAATATCAAATGTTTCTCACCAATTAATCATTTGTCTGTGTTTATTTAAATTTGCTAGCTAAACCTATGAGGTTCGTGTGCTCATTTCTTCGAGCTTGAAGAGTGCATGTAATCATTATGCAATTTGACCACTAGAGGGCATTTGGATAGCATTTGTATATGTAAAACCTTGTGCTCATACAGCATATTATTTACCATGTATTGATCATTGATATATAAAATGTTGTTATGTCAGAACAACAAATAAGTGGTCATTTTTCATAGTCATAGATACAAGGGTAAGCACATAAGTCACACGTATTTCTCCATGTTTTGTTGTTTCCAACTTGATAATGCGTAATACAGTGTTTTCTTTGTAATCAATAATTTTCTGACTGTCCCTTTAAGCTGTGTTATTGGCATTCAAACAGTAATATGCCATCATGGATAATTGTAATGGTAATTTTGTTTGCGATTCGGGAAACAGTTTGGACATCACATCACAGAAACCAATCAATATCATGAACAAGGATAGGTATGTGATGATGTGGTTTTCACACACTTATAACCCACACTCTGCAAACAATCTGCCTCCATGGACCCGGTCCCATAGAAGTAGATTATATACAGAGTGTGGTCCACAAGTGTATGAAAACCACATCATCACATACCTATCCATTACACATTAAATTAAAAAAAAACATTAAAGATGAAAATAAATACTTACTTCCTCTTCCTTCCCCTCTTCCCACGGGGCTGAGGCTCTGGGAGGGGCAACTGCCGACTCCGAAGAGTTCTCCTTGGAGATGTTATGGGAAGAGTGGAAGGAAGAGTACTGGGACGACCAAGGTGAGGAGGAGAAGATGGCTGAGGAGGAGAAGATGGCTGAGGAGGAGAAGATGGCTGAGGAGGAGAAGATGGCTGAAGAGGAGGAGATGGCTGAAGAGGAGGAGATGGCTGAAGAGGAGGAGATGGCTGAAGAGGAGGAGATGGCTGAAGAGGAGTAGATGGGCCGGCAGGAGGAGATGGGCCAGCAGCAGGAGGCCCAGCAGCAAGAGGCCCAGCAGCAGGAGGCCCAGCAGCAGGAGGCCCAGCAGCAGGAGGCGGACCAGGAGGCAGACCAGCATGCGCCTCCCGGAAAAAATTGAACATCTCTTGGTGTAGATTAATGATTCTGTTTTGGCCTTGTTCGATTCTATTAAGTATGTTTATTATTTGGTTTTGGCCTTCAATTATTTGATTTTGTCCATCAATAATTCGAGTTCGGCCTTCGATATTTTGTATCCGAGAGTTACGCATCTGGTCTATGTAGTCCAGTAGAACCCGCACCTCCGCTATTTCCTCTTGTTGTGCTTGGCGGGGTACCCGTGCACGGCGGGGTGCCCGTGCACGGCGGGGTGCGGGTCCTTGAGGGGCCTCTGGTTCCGCGGACTCCTCCTCTGCTTCCGGGGCCTCTTCATCTGCTTCCGTGCCCTCTTCGTCACGGGGGGCCTCTTCCCTCCGAAGTGGAAATTCCTCCCCACCACTCTCATCCCGGGGAGATGGATGAGGCTGTATTTCTTGTGCTGCCTCCTCCCCAGACTCTGTATATTAGAAAGAAAAAAAAATGTATATATTAGCATATTTGCAAATCAAGCTTTAAATGACTTAGCTTACGATACAATTACAAATGCAGAATCATTAATCCAGTTTGAAATCTAACAATCAATACGATTTCCGCATTTTCTAAACCGTGTTTGTGATATCTCTGGTCAATCTGAATGTTTTAGCGTTTGTTTTCAGTCTGTTTAAATGCACACCTAACGTATAGCATAGATACTGATGTAACCACAAAGTAATTGTGAATGCGTGTAAAGAACGTTATAGCATTAATCTGATCCTTAAAGGGACATGAAACCCAATGTTTTATCTTTCATGATTTAGAAGCATACATTTATAATCAACTTTCTAATGTACTTTTCTTATCTAATTAGCTTAATTCTCTGGATATTCTTTGATGAAAAGCATATCTAAATATGCTTATAAGATGCTGATTGTTAGCTGAATATAGCTGCCTCCTGTGATTGTTTCACCGTGTGCATGGCTATTTCTTCATTAAAATATATCTCAAGAATGATTCAAATTAGGTAATATAAGTACATTTGAATGTTTTGTCAAATTGTATTCGCTACCTCAATCATGAAAGTAAAGGTTTGCGTATAGTGTCCCTTGAAATACATTCGTATGTGAATTTATTGTTCAATGAGCTTACCGTCAGATGAGAATGGCAGGTTCCCGGTATCAATTCCTCCGATACCGACTACATCCACCTCGGAGATGCTGGGCCGCAACATTTCCTCCCATCGGCAGTACTCTATTTCCAGGGCAGGTCCGCCACCGGTTCCTGCAGAATGTCGGGCCTCCAGGCTTAACTTTTTCTTGAGATCCATCTTACAGTCCCGGTAGCGATGTTTATCGAATCAAGATCTCTGTTCCGGCCACCCACTGCATTGACTGCATTTCTTATCTCATTCCAGAGCCTCCTCTTGTCAGTCGGGGTAGTCTTCTGGTGCTGCAGCCTCCTATACCTGGCCATATAGGCCTCTACGAGGGCCTCCTTCTCCTCCATCGAAAACCTCGCCTCCCTAGTCGCCTTGGCCTTCCCCTGTGACGATGCCCTCTGTTTCCCGGACTGTGAAGCCCTACTCTGTCCGCCACTGGGCCCAGCCACTTGTTCATCTTGAACCAAGTGGCTGGGTCCACCCACCGCTTCCACCCCCGCTTCCTGCCCCCCTTCCTGCCCCCCTTCCTGCCCTGTTCCTCTCCCCCTCCCTCTCCTCCCCCCTCTACCTCTCCCCTGCCTGGCCTCCATCTGTTCCCTAAACTAAACCCCAAATAATCAAACAAAAAGTGAGTGTGATGAAATGAAAGGGGGTCAAAATAAAGAACTAAAAAGACAAAAAAAGTGCTGAAAGTGTGAGAGGGATGTAAAAAAACAAAGAGGGTAAGGAGTATTTAAATAAACCAAAAGAAGAAGAAGACTAAAAGGAGGATATGTAAACTAAATGTAACTAGGGGATGGGTATGGGATGGGTATGGGGTATGGGATAAGAGTAAATGGGATGAAAGGGAATGGGACTACAGGGAATGGGGTATGGAGTGTAGTATGAGGGGGTAGGGGGTATGGAGTGTATGTAGTGTTATTGATAAGTGTATGTATGTATTGAATGTGTTTGCGTGTAAATGTGTTAAGTGTACAGAAAAAATCACTCGCTCGCTAACTCACACTACTACTAATTCTCACTAACACACTACTACTAATTCTCACTAACAAACACTCCCACTAACTCTCACTAACTACCACTAACTCACGCTCCCACTAACAACTCTCACTAACAACTCCCACTCCCACTAACTCACTCACGCTCCCACTAACAGACTCTCTCCCACTCCCACTAACTCCCACTAACTCACTCACGATAACACTAACAACTGACTCTCTCACGCTAACACTAACTCACTCACAATAATGCACCAACTCTCTAATCTTAAACCTCCAATCTCCAAAGACCCACCAGCAATACAGTCAAAGAAGCCATGCTTGTGTGGTGCTTATATACCCTGTGTAAATGTTTAATGATGTACCAATTTCCGTTGTAAATTGTGTTCAGGTGTGCTTTATTAACAATTAATATTAGTGCAATGTGTATTAGTTGTGTGAATTTGCGCATGCTCATTTGGAGTTAGTATTTGTGGAATGTGTAGAATGTGATGATGTCATAGTGGTCGTTTTCTCTAACATTGTCCAATAGTATTCTTTTTAAATGTGAATTTGCGATGGTGTGTTATTAGTGAAGTGTTGTATATGTATGTTTGTCCTAATATATAGTGATATTGAATGCGATTATTTTTCTAGTGTATGTATATATTTTTTATTCCTTGTTGTTATTTTGCGAATTTCCGCATCTTAAAGTATATGCGTATTCCCCGTATTACATTTTTTTTCAAATCCCCCCGCTTGTGAATGTGTAATGCTTGTGTGCTTTGTTGATTGATTGTTGTTGTGACATTTGCGGCGTGTTATTGTTGTGCATGATGTGGTATGCGTCATATGACCGAGCTGTGCGTATTCTCGCGAGATCGAGTGTTAGGTGAAAAAAGCAATTTTTTTGCTTTTCCATTGATCTCTATGGGAGACTGTCTAACGCGGGCAGGATTCCGCGTGTGATATACACGCGTTAGGAGCATCGTTTGTACTCGAAATACCGGAGTCAAACAATGCCGTGCGTTAGACATAAAACACCCGTGGCGTTAGCAACCCATCTACCGCCAAACTCCAAATCTAGCCGATTCTTTTCTGAGGCAGTTTTTAACCTCCGTGATCGTGGGGACTTTATGACTTTTCCAGCCCTTAAAAATAAGATATCTAACTGCTAATATTGATAGGGTTATTAACTTCTCATGTGATTGCAATTCTTCACTTTGTTTAATACAAAATATAATTTGTGTTATTGTGAAGATCAGAGGGGAGACACCTAATAACTTCTTAAGCCAGAATTCTACCTTGTGCCAGAATTGCCTAATTTTAGGACAGTGCCATATCATGTGGGTTAACTCTGCTGCTGGGAGGGAACATTTTGGACATTTGTTGAAATTTAAATTATGTATTTTATATCCCTGTTCTGGTGTGAAATATGCTCTATGCAATAATTTGACATGTGCCTCCCTCCAAGTAGCAGAGAGCGTGGCATGTGTTACTCTATTAATTGATTTCTGAATTAATTTTGGTTCTATGTTATTAGTGATAATTAGTCTATTCCAATCGGTCGCAACTTGTTCTAAGGAGGAAATTCCCTTAATGTTATTTAATAACATATAACATGTGGTTATAGACGTGCGTCCACTTTTAATTAGTAGTAACCAATTATCTATTTTACCCAAGGTCCAGCACCAACCTACGTGCCTAACCAGTTCTGAGATAAAATGTCTGATTTGTAGGTAAGCAAAAAATTCCTTGTTTGATAAATTAAATTCGCTCCTTAACTCTTCAAATGTTTTTATACACTTTGTCTCTTCTCTGATGCATTGCTGCAATCTGACCAATCCTAACTGGGACCATTTGCGAAAGATCGCGGATTCTAACCCAGGGTGAAAATTAGGATTCCCTGTTATTGGTAAAAATTGTGTAGCATGACAGTTAAAGGGACAGTTTACTAAAAAATGTTCTCCCCTTTAATTTGTTCCCAATGATCCACTTTACCTGCTGGAGTGTATTAAATTGTTTACAAGTAGCTCCTTTACCCTTATATTGGCATTTGAAATTGTTAATTTAGCATGTGGTATCCCCACCTATTCTGAAAGTTTGTGGCCGCGCGTACCAGCTATAGATAAGCTTTGTAAACAAAGCCAGCAGAAGAAATTACACTCCCAGTGTGATAAAGCAGAGATAAGGTAATAAAATGTTGATTTTCCATTGTTCTCTAAAAGTACTGGTGATTGTTTTAAGGACAGATATAAGATAAAGAAGCAGGTATATGAACATAATGTGATAAAGTAATGAGATCTGATTATACCTACAAGCTCAACCTATTTTATTAGGCTGTGGCTTCAAAACACAAAATCAGAGCTTTAATATACAGAAATAAACCTTAAAAAGCTAATTTTCATACATTTTTTACTCTGCAGTTGGTAAAAAAAGCAATTGTAAACACATTAAGGGAAAAACTATTTTACACTATACTGTCCCTTTAATTTTTAACAGGGTTCCTATCTTCCACCACGCCTTTATCGGGTTTAAAATGGTTTTAAGTTTCTTGATATCTGGCGGCAATGCTTTAGGTATGCAGTGTGTCAGCCCTGCTGGAAAAAAGGGGAAGCATATGTTTTCCTCTAACATTGTGTTGGTCACATAGTTTTTCAAAAGAAGCCAATCAGCCACTGTTCTTGCTAAGAATACTAAGTTATATGTTCTAATGTCAGGCAACGCTAAACCTCCAAACTCTTTTGCTGTTGATAATTTAGAAAGGGATATCCTTGATCTTCTCCCCTGCCAGATAAAATTTCTGACTGCCGTGTTATGGGAACGAATATCTTTTTCAAAAATGAAAATTGGGATGTTCTGTAGGATATATAATAATTTTGGCAAAAGAATCATTTTATAAAGTGCTATTCTGCCAGAGAGGGAAATTGGTAGATTTTGCCAAATTTTCATTTTCTCCCGTATAGTTAACAGTATTGGTGTAATGTTTAATTTATATAGGTCTACTTGATTAACTGGAACTGAGATTCCTAGATACATAAATGAGCCAGCGACTTCCTTAAAAACGTGTTCTTTAATTGATTCTGAATTTTTTCTAAGCCAATAAATCTCCGATTTGGATTTGTTTATTTTGTAACCGGAAAATGAGCCAAACTGTTCTATTATGCTTAAGAGTTTAGGTAAACTTGTCTTGGTGTTTGATATGTAGAGAAGTACATCGTCCGCGTAGAGTGCGATTTTCATCTCATGATTATTGATTTTTACCCCCTCAAGCTCTTTTCTAATCCTTAATGCCAGAGATTCGATAGCTAAGTCAAAAAGAAGGGGAGACAGTGGGCAACCCTGACGTGTCCCCCTTTGGATTCCAATTTCTGAGGATAGAGAGTTGTTTACTATCAACTTCGTGGATGGTTGATTATACAAATTTTTTACAAAATTAGGAAATTTATCTTTAAACCCAAATCTATCTAAAGATTTGTATATATGGCTGAAAAAGACTGAATCAAAGGCCTTTTCAGCGTCAATCGCTACAATAGCCAGGTCAGGGTTACCCCCTGCCTCCCCCTCCCTCTGAGAGAAATATTCTGTTACCATCAAAACTTCTCTTATCTTGGATGCAGAGATGCGATTTTTAAGAAAACCTGCCTGATCTTTGTGGATAATGTGGGAAAGGCTATCTTGAAGTCTACAGGCCAGAATGGAGGTCAAGATTTTATACTCTGAGTTAAGAAGCGCTATAGGCCGATATGACTCCTTGAAGGAGGGATCTTTTCCCCCCTTAAGGAGAAGAGTTGTGTGGGACGCGGAGAAACTAGGTGGTATAATTTTATCATTAATATAAAAATCATTGTATAAGTTGCATAGCAATGGGATTATATCTGGGGCTAAGATCTTAAAGACCTCGTTTGGAATCCCATCTGGGCCTGCTGCTTTATGAAGTGGCATTTTAGAGATCGTTTCGCTAATTTCCTTCTCGGAACTGTGGGGCACTGTATTTTGCCCCAGAATTGCTGAGACTGTTCTTCATCCGTAGCCCTAGCTGCATATAAATCCTTATAATATTTAGAAAAAACTTCTAAAATATCTTCAGATTCTGTTAAAATCTTCCCTTCCTGTTGGATTTTATCGATCAGGGTAGGTTTTTTTTCCCCCTTAAAGGGACATTATACACTCATTTTTTCTTTGCATAAATGTTTTGTAGATAATCTATTTATATAACCCATAAAGTTTTTTTTTTAAATTAATGTATAGTTTTGCTTATTTTTAAATAACATTGCTCTGATTTTCAGACTCCTAACCAAGCCCCAAAGTTTTATGTGAATACGCTCGACTACCTACTCCAGCTTGCTCCTGTTTGTGTAAAGGTCTTTTCATATGCAAAAGAAGGGGGAGGGGGGAGTGTCTTATTTGCCACTTGCAGTGGGCTTTCCAGCTACCTTTTCAACAGAGCCAAACTGACAGCTTCTAAGTAAGTTTTTAAACAGTTTTATACTGGATTTTTATATCAGTATCTGTGCATATTATTCTTTATAGTAGTGTCTATTACATGCAGTTATATGAAAATGAGTGTATACTGCCCCTTTAACAAGCCTAGCTAATAATCTGCCAGATTTGTTACCGAATCAGTACTTTTTAGCCTGGAACCTAAGATCTCTTTGAGTTTCCAAAAGTAATGCCAGCGCATCTCTTTCCGTCTTAGCTCTAATATATTTGGCCCAGTTGAACGGAGATTTTTTGAGAATATAATGATTATATGAATTAATTAAAAATTTAGTGGCTTCAGTCTCTCTTTTCTTCAGTTTTTTAGAGATCATAGAGGCATATGCCGTTATTTCACCTCTGATAACCGCTTTTGCGGCACCCCAGAAAATTTCCGGCCTGTTTATGTATTCAGCATTAAATTCAAGATATTCTTTAAATTTGTCTTTTAAGTGTTTTTTTAATTTTGCGTCATTCGCCAAATAATAAGGGAAGATAAATCTTGCCGGTGAGTTCCTAGTACCATACAACTGAATTTCTATAAAGATGGGAGAATGATCTGACAGAGTTATGGGTGTGATCCCTGACCTAATATTTTTCGTACATAATCGCTCATCTATTAAAAATAGATCTATCCTAGAGAATGTCTTATGTGCTTTAGATAGGCATGTATAATCACGTACGTCAGGATTTTGCAGCCGCCAGATATCTTTTACTGCTAAATTGTGGGTGATTTTATTAAATATGTTCGTTTCAAGATTATGCTTTTTGTGTTTTATCTGTCTGCTCTCATATCTTAGCCTATCCAATGGAGATTGGGGGGCCATATTGAAATCGCCTCCTATAATCAGGTGACCTTCTGAGTATGATATTAATTTGGATTGTATTGAGTTCCAGAAATCGTAGTCTAAGTTATTAGGTGCGTAAATGTTACACAAGGTATAAGTTTGTTTAGCAATTTTAATCTTCAGCATTATGAATCTCCCCTCTGGATCACTCTTAAATTGTAGTAACTCTGGTTCTAATCTTTTACCTATTAATATGGCTACTCCTCTTTTCCTCCTGTAACTAGGTGAAGCAAATACTTGTTTGATCCAGGAACCCTTCAGTTTGATTACCTCCTCTGAATTTAAATGCGTTTCTTGCAGAAAGATAATGTCTGCTTGCATCTTTCGCATATGTGAAATGATGGTTTTCCTTTTTATAGGGGTTGAAATTCCCCCTGCATTCCAAGAAATGATTTTAATTTTCTCTGTGAGCTTTGTCATTTCTTTTCAGAGATATAAGGAGAGAAGAGATCTGAGAGACGCCAGAGGAGAGGGGGGGATGGACGGCAAGAGGGGGGCGGGAGGGAGGGAAGAGAGAGAGAAAAAAAAAAAAAAAAAAGGGGGAGAGGGGGGGAAAAAGGAAACCCCGGGTAGGGGTTTTGAAAATTCAGTATGGGGGGGGGAAGGGAAAAAGGGGAAGGGGATTGGGGTCAAGAAACTCAATCTAAGATAAAGAGGGGATAGATACCCCCTCTTTTTTCTCCCTGTCCTGGAATCTTTTTTCTCCAGATTTTGCATATTTTCCTTACAGATCATAATAAGCCTAACAAAGGTTAATCTGTGCTTAATTTGAATCTCTTTGTTTATTGTGTTTACTTTCCTCCTCACCTCCCCCTTCATCCTATGGATTCTAACTCTGAGATAAATCTTTCAGCCTCACCTGCTTTTTCAAAGAAGTGTGTTTCATTTTTGATAACTACTTTTAATTTCGCTGGATAAATTAGGGTTGCACGTATCCCGCTCTAAATTAACTTTGTGCAGAGTGGTGCCAATTCTCGTCTCTTTAAAGAAGTTTCGACTGAGAAGTCCTGAAATAAAAGGATATTGGCACCCTCTATGCTAATGGGTTGTTTCTTCCTGTATTGGTGAAGGATATTGACTTTGTCTAAGTAGTTTAAAAAGCGTACTATTACTGGTCTTGGTTTATTCTTAGAACCATTCTCGGGTGGGGGTGGGCCTAACCTGTGTACTCTTTCCACTATTATTTGTGTATTGGGTAGTTCAAGTAATTGGGCAAGATTTTCAGTTATAAACAAAGTTAAATTTTCGTATTTCTTTTCTTCTGGTATACCAATGATCCTAACATTGTTTCTGCGTGATCTGTTTTCTAAGTCTTCAAGTCTTAGTTGCAATTTATGCATCTTTAACCTTGTGTCCTCTAGGGAGGAGGTTTGAGTGTTAGTAAGGTCCTCGAGGTCTGAGACCCTTTGTTCTACCTCCTGTAATCTGTTTGAGAATTGTCTGACCTCTAGTTTAAGCAAAGTTATATCTTGTTTTAATTCAGATTTCAAAGAATCAAATTTTGGGGTTAGGGCTTCAGAGATACTCGCAACTAAATTTTCAATGTTAACTACCTCGTTTACTGGGGTTACATTGGATGTTAAAGGTTGCGTATCAGTTGTTATATCTGGGGTTCCCTTAGGTTTTCTTATCCCTGTGTCTACCTGCCATGCTTGAGGTGTTAAAAAATTTATCCATGTGCCAGTTGCGTGCCTAGGGGGATCTTACCCCCAACAAGTTTTAAAGTGTGTTGAAGATTAAAAATTATGGTGATTGTGTGAATTTATAGTAAATTGAGAAGCAAAAAAAAAAAAAAGGGGGGGGGGAGGGAGAAGAGGGGGTGAATTAGGTGTGTGTGTGTCTTGTGAAAATCATGTGAGGATTGTGAGAGAGAAAAAGAAAAAAAATGAGGAAAAAAGAGGATTTAAGTGGTTCTTATTCACAAAAGCAATGGCGGGAGTTATCTTATTCCAAGAAAAACGAGAAAAATACTAACCTCTTGGTCTAGGGCTTTTTATTCTCCCTATCTGAACCTTAGCTTCTAGGTTCGATTTTGTTAAAGTCAGGGGGTAAAACAATTCTCTTCTAGGTTCCCTCACCTCTTTTTTCAGCTTTTATTTTAGGCAAGAAGGTTTATATTTCAGTGAGTTTAATATACGTGTGAAGGGTAGAGGCTATAATACTTTTTGATTAATGATAAATCTAGGACAGATATTAATCTTCCTCTACACCTGTATTAAGAATTGTAAATGCAGTTCACTTTTATGCATAGAAATTGAAAACAGTTGCTTAAACTGGTTGAATAATATCATAGCAATACCACATCTAGAGCTTAATAACAATTATGCATTGCAGGTTCTCATTACTAAGATTTCTATGGAGAAAACAATAACAAGAAAATCAGAAGAGAGAGAGCAGAAGAGAATAAGACAAACTACAATGTCAGTACCAGATATCTATAAATA
This sequence comes from Bombina bombina, assembly GCF_027579735.1. NCBI lineage: Eukaryota > Metazoa > Chordata > Amphibia > Anura > Bombinatoridae > Bombina > Bombina bombina. The sequence continues at coordinate 363,584,380 of NC_069503.1, read as the reverse complement.
TACTTTTAAACAGTTAATGGGTTGTTATTCCATTGCCTTATGGAATGAGTATAAACACTCGTCAAACCTATGTGTGGAGTAAACAAAAGTCTACATAAAAAAACGTTCTACCATTGAAAAATAAAAAAAAATGTAATCTCTATAATTATTTTTGTAGTTCAACTTTTCTTAGCTGGGCGTGGAATGAGTCTTAGAAGTTTATCTGTATAGAGATTTCTTGCAGAGCTAAAGGAATTGCAGCAAGTCTTTTTAGCTAATCATATAGTCTCTTTCGTGCTTTTTTCACTTTCCCCCTCTGCTACAATGTATCAAAAGCATATGACTTTGTAATTCTTTGCCCAGATGTATAGTTTTTTCATACATAGGAAAAGCAACAGTTTCAGAATCAGCTGAATTATACTCACCTGCCTCACCCCGGTGCCTTTGAAGTGGTCCAAATTTGATGTGTAATTTTAGGATATACTAATCTACTTTTTTATTTTGGAGTGACCAAAGAAATAGTGAAAGAAAAACAAGGCAGTGCTCTTCGGCCCTTAAAGGTATTTCCCTTAAAGTCTGTGCTGATGATAAGTCTCTTTAGTGCGGTCGCTTGCTGTATTTACTACTCTACCTCCTCCCTTGCAACTTCGGTGGGGGGGGAGGGAGTAAGATGCCCCGCTCTGTAGCGGTCTTCTTGCGGGGTTAGAGGTATCTGTTGAGAACCTTACCAGTGTTTCCGGTCGATTCCAGCCGCGGCACACAGCTCAAGACGCCTTCACAACGAGGCCAGTTAGAACCTCCCACGCAACATCGGTGGGGGAGGAAAGGTCCAATTGTTTGAGTCTGTGCCGGTCCGCTTGCTTCGTTCAGGGCCCCTGGTCGTGCCTCAGTTGGTCGTTTCCACAAACTCACGGCCACAGCATGAGAGTCTCGGCGCCCTCGGTACCCAAAAGCGGCTCCACTCCACCTCCTACCGCGGAGCACCGGTGGGGGAGGGGGGAATGCACTCACGGCTGTGTCAGTCTCGTGCGTGACCGCTATGCGTCTACGATGTCAGTTGTTGTCAACTCCATTAAACCGGCTCCGGTCTTCACACCAGGGAGGGAGGAAAGGTGAGGGAAAAAAAGAAAAAAAAAGGAAAAATATATCGGATGGTGGGGGGAATCAAAGTAAGGTTTTGACTATGAAATATGAGGCATCAGATACAGCTGTAGCAACTGTTGGTTTTTGCCTAAACCCGGTCTTCTCAAGAAAGATTTTTAGTTGGATAGTAACTAATTGTCTGTTAAGTTTATCCTTAATGTTGTAGGGATTACAGCCACACACTAGATGCTGCAAACTTTCCAATCTGGGAGAATATAGCACAGTGGTATGTAGGTCCACTGTTTGTTCCGGTGGCAATTGTAATTTGCCGTCCAGGTAGCTGCCCCAGGTGTCGTGCTTGGCGCGTGGAGATTCCGCCAGGTGCTCTGGGACTGGAGGGCAAACTCTCAGCAACCTGTGCTAAGCTCCTCCTCCGGAACAGGTGTCCAGAGCATGCAATTTTAAACAACTTTCCAATTTACATGTGCACAGTCTTTTAATATTTACACTTTTTTGAGTCACCAGCTACTACTGAGCATGTGCAAAAATTCACAGATTATAAATATCTGCATTTGTGATTGGCTGATGGCTATCACATGATACAGGGGAGTGGAAATAGACATCATTTTGAAAATTGTCAGAAAAAATCTACTACTCATTAGAAGTTCAGACTAAGAGCAAGATTTAACAAGGAGCGGATGCTGCAATCTACCCCCGTAGTGAAGACCGATGCTCCTTAACTCGTCCACCACCTCTAAGGCGGCAGACAGCAATTATCCCGATCAGATACGATCGGGATGATTGAAACCCCCTGCTAACGGCCGATTGGCCGCGAATGTGCAGGGGGCATTATTGCACAAGCATTTCACTAGAAATGCTTGTGCAATGATAAATGCTGACAGCGTATGCTGTCGGCTTTTATCGATGTTGGGCGGACATGATCCGCTACAACGAATCATGTCTGTCCGGCAAATTATTTATCGGCCCCCAAGTGCTATTGCATTGTCTTTTTATCTTGCATTTGTTGAGTATGCAAATCTATTTTATTTACTGGTCCTTTAAGAAAGGCTGAAGTATATTCTGTGGATTGCCGAACATTGATTCTCCTACATGCTGGATTGTGATTGCTTGATAGGTGCAGAAGCTCACTTATACCTGTCCTAAACTTACTACTGAAAAGGAGATAACATAAATACTAATTAATAAAATTTTCAAGGGGTGTATCCAGGGACTGCAAATCAATGCTAGTTTTACTAATACAATGACAGTCTTAAAAGCTTTTAACACAGGTCTTTTGCAATACAGTGCTTGATTTCTGATACATATATAAAAAGGACTTCAATATTGTTTTAAAATAGTTCTACTGCCTTACAACATGTACATATAAATATAATGTAGTATCTGAGAACAAATCTAATAACTGCTCCCCAAAGGCAATTAGTTTGCCAAACCCCACAATGTTCCCATTATGTTTCCCTGATTAGTCAAAAAGTCAGATAATATTGAAACTGATCTTAATTTATTGCAAAATCATACATGACAATATGCTATATATGATTGTAAATGATTGTAGAAACCAAGCTAGTATGTCTGACACAAAGAATGCATTATATATATATATATATATATATATATATATATATATATATATACATACATACTTACAATAATATTGTGACATGTCTCACAAACTAACTAAAGACCTGCTTTATCTCCCAGCATCAAGCTAATTATATTACTGCACATCGTCAGGCAGTTTGTTAGTAGGCCTGCACTGGAGAGCTTTAATGGTCTGTATTGTTACCAGTCTTGATATACAGGTCATTGTTCTAGAAGACAGAAAGCAGTTATTATTCTCTTTTGAATGTCTGGTGAGAAAGGGTTAATCACAACTCACTGTCACAATTTACTCAGTGCCAAGCCAGATAGTACCCTGAGGCTAAGGTAGGATAAGTGGAAGACCAATGTAGGATTCTGGATGAGGTCCAGACACCGACTCTCTTTAAACAGTTGCTAGACTAAGGTAAGGACAATAGCTTAGTAGCTAGAGGCAGATTCTTACTAGAGAATGAGCAGACTATGGGGTCAATTTATCAAGCTGCGGCAAACAGGGGCTCACATACGCAGAGCCAATCATGCGCGGGCAGGAGCGGTCAATCTCCCCGGTCGGAAGAGACACCTATAATTACAGAGTAGAATATACCAGAATACAGGCAATGTCAGGAACAGACCGTGGGCTGGTAACAGTACCATAAGGAACAATTGCAAGGGTAAGGAATAATCAACTAATCACTGACTTCTTTACTTGCAAAGGAAGGGTTTAATTGCTGTTCTTTGTGGTGGTGTACAGAAAGGGGTAATAACTGATCTTGGTGTATTATAGCAAGAAAGGGTTAATCAATGGCCATTATTTGTTACTAGCATAAAGGGACCTGTAATTGCTCTGTTTATGTCACTGGTAGAAAGAGGTTAATTACACTCAATTGTTACAAACTTATATGGTTGTAGTAGATCCGTTTTTTTTTTTACATTTGGAGTAAAGCCCATTGAACTATGGGCACAGGTCTGGGGTATTTTTTATATAGCAACATTCCTATGTAATGGGGCACACTGCTACACATAGTAGCACAGATCTACTCACTTTGTATTTTATATATATATATATATATATATATATATATATATATATATATATATATATATACTGTATACTGTTCCATTACCAGACTTGTTAGCACACCTAAAACATTTATAAAGCAGAAAGGCATAGGTGCTGAGGATGGCATTTGTGGAGAAGAGTATCCTTATTTTTACTACTTGCCATTTTCTTCATCTTCTTACAATTAATTATTGTCCCTCCACTAATTACAAGTGTTAACTGGAGGAGTGATAGGTGAAATAACTAAATAGAAGTAAGGCAAGCTGATACATGTGTAGCTCAATAGTAAACTTCATAAGTAGCTTTAGCAGCAATGGTTTGAAGGCCATCAGAAGGAGTGTGTTGTGAGGCTGGGAGTGGGACAGTATTCTTCACCCATTTTGTGAAAGTTACTTTCCTCTGCAGCTTGTGTGCCTTCCAAGCGCATATATCGCAGGTTAAGAAACAAACCGTGGAATATTTATTTTATATGAAACGTGTGGTTGTCTGCTGTCCTTGTATATTTAAATTAATGTCAAATTATACATGCATAGTATACAAGAAAATAGGCGAGTAAATCCTACGATGGTAATCTAGCAGTTTGAAGAAGTGATATCTCGTCTTTCATATTCCTATTACATACTGCGTGGGCTGAGAAAAGATGTACCCCACCTTCATGAGTAGTATATTGATGTTGCTAAGATTATCACCTGATAGACACCTGTACATTTGCCTTTGAGGCATTTTTTTTTCTTTTAAAAAAGCAATTTAGAGTGAATATGGGAGAGCTATGGTCTTACCCATTGTGATGAATGACTAAGGGAATTTGGCCTATGTGTTACCTCATATTTATACCCTTGTGAAACAGGAAGTCATGGTTAAACAAATAATAAACCTGAGTTGTGTTTGCAATTGTTTTATATCCATGAGAGCAAAGTATTTTTGTGTATTTTTTTAACAAAAGATCAAAAGGTTAAACAATAAAGACAATTTTTCACAACCCTCTTTGCTCATATTTACCAAGGGTGCCAATGTTAGTGGAGGGCACTGTACATACCCATCTCTAGACATGTATATTTATGTATCTCTATGTTAAAGCCATTTGCCTGTGTTTTTTTCTAACACATAAGACCTCATTTCTTTGAGCCCTTATAAATTTTGTGTGCAATATTTTTCTTTTAAGAATTTTTATTAGAGAGTGTTATTATGAGTGTAACTATACTTTGTAATGTATTTTGATGTGTTTTGTGCAACTTTATAGTTTTTAGTTTTGTAAAACAGTTAACCAGAGCTCTGAAACCACGTTAATAATTCTAGCGTAAAATGCAATTGCACTCAATCGATCACGTTTACTTTCAACTTATAATACCAGCGGTAAGCCCTGACGAGCACAGAAATCACAGATATACAACACACACATAAAGCTCGTTAACATTGTGCAACTTACATTAGAAAGAAACATTTTTATGTTACCGGATTTCTGACTTAACATAGACAGCTCATTTCATTGTTGCATACTTGGGAATAGAGCACATTAGCTGGTACATTTTACCGTGGTATGTGTTTCTTATGATATTTCACTGTGGCCCTGTATCTGGAATATGGCTCCATGACACCATTTAACAGTGCTATTCACTTGACTGGAATATTTTATTCACACTGGAAAGAAACTATTTCTGTGTGCCTTGAGGGCCAATAAGGAATGCTCAGTACCTGGATTCATTCATTCTGCTAAACTGGACTAAACTGAACAACTGAGAATTGCCAGAAAGTGAATATGATTCCCATATGTGCCAAATCAGCTAATGCTCTATTAGCTGGAGATCACAACTTCAAATTATCCTTAAAGAGCTCGTGCAGGCGCAGCACAAAATGGTAATATGGAAGCAGTACTTTTGCAACATGTCTACATCCTTTAGCCTTGAAGCAAAACCATTTGATGCAGTATTCAAGGAGATTTTGGTCTTACATTTTGGTTTGGTTTTACATTTATCTGCCTGTGTTTGTTTAATGGCAAAATTGAGCCCATCCACTCTCTTCTACTTAGTCACTAGTACCTTTATCATCATCTCTGACACACAATATTCCTGACCCAATATCTCTTAGACTACTGGATCCCTCTCAATCTTTTCCCTCATGCTCATATTTCCCTAAACCATCACACAGGATGGATCTCTCTCACTTTTCCTTGTATTGACCCAGCATATGTCATGGTTTGGGCTCCTCTCACTTATCAATGATAGAGTGCTATCATATCCATAAATGACTAACGCAGGGCTAAAAATTTCAAGCCCTAAGCTACTAGCCAGCTCAAAATGGTACTCAAAACATTTGTCCCCACCCATTAACCCCCCCCCCCTCTTTGCATATGTTTAGCCAATGTGAAACATTAGGTAGGGTTCTGGGGAAGACAACAGAGAGTGTTGACATTAATGTGCGGTCATAGCAGACCTGGACTTTTTTTTATAATTATCATCTCTCATCTCTCTTTCTCCTCTCTTCTATCTCTCTTTTTACCCCCTCCCTTCTCTCTCAGGCCATATCTTCTCTTAATACTCTTTCTTTCTTCTCTCTCAAATCTCTTCATTTTTTTTCTTTACTCTTTCTTAACACTATTGTTCTCTCCACTTTCACTTTGCCTCTCCAATCTCTCTCTGCCCCTGTTTACCCTCTCATAAGTAACAGTCTAAGCACTAATAGGGTCCTCATAGCCCTAGAGGAATAACAAATCCTTGCTCTTTCATAGATTTAAAATATCCTTTAAGATAATATTTGTAGACATTCACTCACTTACTTTCACTCGCCACTGTAAATTTTCCACTCACCAATGGCTAGCGGGCTAGTAGAAATTTTGAGCCCTGACTAATGAATGCTGTGTGTATTTTAATGCTCTTTTTATAGTCTTGTACGTGAGCCAAATCAATATTATTTTTTGACAATAACATTATTATTTTTTAGAGTTTAAAAGTGTTTCTTGATACTTTTTTTTATTAAATCCTAGATGTGGCAGTAGACAAGGCCAAATGGGTTTTTAAGGGGATAAAGATTAGTTTAAATATCATGTAAAAGTTGCTTGAAAAGTATTTTCACATGGATTGGAATACTACATTTGAGCCGTCTCAATGATAGATTACTTAATGCAATCCATTCAAAAGCCACTCCAAAACTATGTTTGAAGAAGTGATATCTCGTCTTTCATAATCCTATTACATACTGTGTGGGCTGAGAAAAGATGCACCCCACCTTCATGAGTAGTATATTGATGTTGCTATGATTATAACCTGATATATACCTGTACATTTGCCTTTGAGGCATTTTTTTTTTCTTTTAAAAAAGCAATTTAGAGTGAATATGGGAGAGCTATGGTCTCTTTATAGTTCCCAAAGCACCATATAATTCACCTGGTAGGTTGGACTGAGGCATATTACTAGGCCTGTACTAGCAAGTTAAAAATGTTGCATAAGCCTTTCCGGTGGGCGGCACTCCAAGATGGCTGCAGGAATCTTTTACTCTGAAGAAACCCTCTTTTAAAGAAAACAATTTGCAACATATATATATTGCCATCTACCTCTCCCTTGACAAATACATGTCCGGGAAACCCTAGTAGATAGAAGGAATCAGACCTCTTCTACCCCGGAAGGCATTTTAAATATTGAAATAGTATAACGGACTATATCTATCTCTGCCATCCACAAGACAATGGATACAGAAAAGAATATTGTTCTAAAACTACTAGCAACTTTTGCATCTAAAATGGACCATCTACTTAGTAGTTGTGAAAATCTAATAAAAATGGTGCAAGACAAAGGACGTTCCTGTTTTCTTGATGTGACTCCAACTAATTTGCAACACAGCTACACTGCTCTAAAATCGCAACTCCTGGACACCGACAACTCCTGGATACCTACCTCAACATATGCAGTGTCGGATAATGGATCCGCAGCTTACCCTTTTGGAAGATCGCCTCTTATCTGCAGATGGGATCGATGTACCGACACCTCTCTGTGATGCCCATGAGAACTTGGAACATCTGCTCACAGCACAGACACATCGCTCCAACTCGAAGATCCTGCTGCAGGCCTTTTCTTTGCTCCCTCTGGTTACAGAGGTCTATCCTATAGGTTGCACAGAGGAGATATACTGTGGCAGCTTAGAATCAGAACAGATTATTCACCAGCTGACGGCTGACATGTCGGGGCTTTACTCGATCCCTACAGGGTTGCGATGTGAAACGCCTGAAATATTGCCAGCAATAGATCCTAGACAACGGATGGAAATCACCATGAGGCAAATTGAGGAAAACACTCTATATATTGTGCCATATGAACTAAGAACGAGCTATAAAGGGTTCTTGTGTCTGTGCTTTTTGTGGACTCTTAGACACAGGAGAGGTATCGGTTAAGAGGATATGCTCTGGTCCTGTCCTGCTTATTAACATAGACATATCCATATAATAGAAAGCTTGAAAATGTATTGTGCATTAACCGTCCTGTTGCTGACTCTTTGATTATGTCTCAAGACATTTAATAACACTCTTGAATGCATGCCTTTTTGAGGGAGTACAAATCTCAAATAGATATAACGAAGGCATTATTTAGTTTGCCCATATTTCATTTGTTTGAATGTCTTTAATACAGTAATGATAGAGTTAATCCTGTTTGGAAATTGCTGAGGTCTATAATCTTCATTATATAGGAACCTTTACAATCTTCCTGTTACAATACTACAAATCTATTACATGGAAAACACCTTTTATTTGAGTTTTACTCTATGACCAATCAGATACCTTTTAAGATAATCCTCTACCTACATTTTACACAGATTACTGCTTTATGGCCTTGCATATCCCTACAAATCTGTTTACTGTTTAATCTATATTGTATCTTATGTCCTAAGCTAAGGTTTACTCTGATATTTTATAATAATGCTAATACGTTTTATGATGTCCAGTCTCCAATGGCGGTTTGGGATCAAGTTAATGCAGCAACCCTACCGGAAAATGTATGGCAGGATAGGTTCTGTTTATGTCTTCTTAGTCTAGATTAGCTGTGTACTTTGTTTTTTTGGTGTTTTTTGGGGTTTTTTTGTTTTTTTTTATAACCCTTGACACTAGTATTCATATTGTGGTAGTTCTGCTGTTAACTCTGTTAGACGGGATAAACGCATCATACAGAAGTTGAATTTGATGTTTACTTCCTATGTAATCCCCCATTATCTCTTTAGATTTAAAACTTTACTAAAACCCCTTTGGAACTCTTGAGGAACTACCCTTTTCAATCCCTATATTTTATGACAATCTGACTACAGATTGCAGACGAGGCTAATATACCCTCTGTCATAATCTAAGTAGAATGGAAATAGCACACTCATTCCAATGGGCTCTTTTATTCCATAGCCTATATAAATGAATTAATCATGGCCATCATCATTAGAGAGCATTAATATCAAACTTTGTTGATGTAAGGCAGGGTCGGCTCTAAGGGGGGGCATTGGGGGGCAATGCCCTCCCAAATGGAATGCTGTGCCCCCCAGGGCAAAAGAAGTGATTTTTAAAAAAAAATAAAAAAAAAATTTACATTTTAAAAGTGACGGAACGTCCAGGGTCCCAAATGTTGCATCAACCATTTGCAGCTACTGGACCCTGGAGATCCGCCACTGCAGGGCCCAGCTAATCTCTTTACTCTCCTCTATTTACAACCAGATAACAAATAAAGTTGCATTTCCCTGCTGGTGCTCTCACAGTTAACCTAGGGCTTGCAATGCCCCTCCTCCTGCTAGCCCACTTACTTCTGAGCTGCAGTGAGATGATGGCATCATCAGACCTCTGCAGGAAGTGCTGGGAGAAGCTAACAGTCAGTGAGAGGGAAGGCAGAAGTAATTTTGTGAAAACACAGCCGTATAACCAATGTGTGTGTGTGAGTAGTATCCCTTCCCTATTGTGCTTTATATCCTGGCAGCTACAGATAAAGAAGCAAATTGGGAATTCCTTGGTTTCCCCACTGCAGGTCACAGTGTGTGTGTGTATATATATATATATATATATGTGTGTGTGTGTATATGTATGTATATATATATATATATATATAATTTGTGTGTATATACATACTGTATATACTGTGTGTGTGTTAGTAAATATCATTAATAATATCTGTACAAGTAATGTACTGCTTGGCACTCAAACTTATTGTCACGTAAAAGCTTATTTGATCATTAGTAGGGTCATTGGTAGAGCTACACATGCAAACAGTGTCCACTGGCTGTGTCATATGTGGGAGACATTCCTGAGATATGAAAAATGTAACCCCTGCACTGCCATAAATCTGGTAAATGTAACTGCTGTGGCACTGAAAGACATCTTATAAATGTAACCCCTATACTCCTTGAGATATGACACATGTAACCGCTGCACTTCCAGAAATATAAACAAATCTAACTCCTGCACAGCCAGAGATCTGATAAATGTAACCCCTGGACTGCCACAGTAGGTCTGCTCTTATTTTGACTCTCATACATGCTTTTTAAATGCGTGCCCCCTCATGAAAAAAAAATGCCCCCCCATTTCATTCGTTCTGGAGCCGACCCTGATGTAAGGGTCTCCTAAAATCATTTTTTGTTTTATTTTAGGCTGAGTTTAGTTAAGTTATGGTAGTTTACTAATATAAGAAAAAATACAGTATTGTGGTACAGGTATATAGAACATTTTCAACCCGCTGAAAACTCTAACATTCACAGCTGCAACTAAGCCTGGCTTTCTCATATATGTTGCCTCTTATTATAGATTTAACATTTTTTCTCTTATGGTTACCCTTTAACACACCCTGCGATGTGTGGTGATGATATACTATTTATGATTGTACCCTTTGTTGGATATAAATAAAATTTAAGAAAAATCTTACATAATATCTTTCCTCTACTATGCTCTCCATGTGTATAACACCTCCATGCTTTAGGTTTTGAGAAGTGTATTAGGCAAACACAAGTTTTAATTATCAGGAGGCAACATATTTACATGTGCATTAAGATAAATCACCACTGAGACAGGATATTTCCATTTTCAAAGGGTTTTGTGTGGAGTGTATGTTGTCTTTCATGAATATGTGCTCCTTTCATTGTTTTTGCCGTATCTGAAGTTATTAACCAAGATGCCAAATGTCTTAAATTAACAATGTATTGAGGGGCTTCTCCTGAGGATCCACAAATCCTTGCATCAGTTCTGCCCCTGCAGCCAACTAGTAATACAGATTATTGTAAACCTACTATTACTGAGTTTCTGAATGTGAACATCCACATATGATGCAAGAAGATTAACATAGTGCTTAATCACATTATCTATCCCTATATTATCTATCCCTTTATTAAAGGGACATAAACCTCAAAATGTGTTTTTCCAGTTTCAGAGGGAGCATACAAATTTAAACAATATTGCAATTGACTTTTATTATCAGATTTGCTTCATTTTCATGGTATCCTTTGTTGAAGGAGCAGCAATGAACTACTGGAAGCTAGCCAAACACATCAGGGGAGCCAATGACATAGGGCATATATGTGCAGCCACCAATCAACAACTATCTCCCAGTAGTGCATTACGTCTCTGGAGTCTACCTAGGTATGCTTTTCAACAAAGGATACCAAGAGAAAACATCAAATTAGATAAAAGAGGTAAATTGGAAGGCAGTTACCGCAAATTAAACAGTTTGTATGTCCCTGAATGTAATGTCTAGCAAAGCTAAAACACAGCCTATAAATGAGTATTACTTCATACTCCCTGACCAGCAGCAGCTAATGCACTGCTATGTGCATGCTACATGCTTTGCCTATATGAGACAATGAGCACTATTTGTCCTTAGTACAGAGTGCTTACAGTCCCAGGTGCTGACATTCCACAACTGGCACAAGCATGTGTGACATAACCTTGTAGCAACATGATAGGATTCATTTATGTTTTTTTCTCTCATGTCATTGTACTAATTCTGAATAAACAGTTGTATGTGTACGATTTGTTTAGCATTCCAGAAAAATATTTTACAGAACAATTTATTAGCTATTAAAAGGAGGAATTGATCAAAGCAGGTTAAGTATTATTAATATTTCTATAAGAGCCAAAACAAACAGTGCTCCTTTCTTGTATTTTATTATAATGATGGTTGTGTTTCAACTTGCCAGTATAATAAACTCTAAAGAGAATAATGTTAGCAAATCCAAAAAGTTATAATATATATATATATTGTGTATATATATATATATATATATATATATATTCCAGGAGAGACTGAGCTTATAGGGACAGCGCTAAAGAGATGTCGGCCCTCCTAAACATCCTCTGGTAATTATTTGTAACCATGGGCTTGTAATACCCGATTGTGTGCAATTCATTGCACGGCTGGCAGTATTGATAGTGCACCCTGCTCTATACATACCCTGCCCAGGATATACTTGAAAACGAGAGAAATCTCAATGTATCCTTCCTGGTAAAATATTTTATAAATAAATAAATAAATATACTGTAATCGGGGCCTATCTGTTTTACCTGCTGTTTTACCTCTTTTAAATTGGCAACAAATATATCCTTTACATTCATTTTATCCTCCTAAATATCTAGTTTTGTTTGTTGTATACCTCTACTAAACATTTCAGTACTTAAAGGGACAGTCTACATTAAAATTGTTTTTGTTTAATAAGATAGATACCGTCTTTACTACCCATTCCCCAGATTTGAACAACCAACATTGTCATATTAATATACTTTATAACATTTAAACCTCTAAATTTCTGCCTGTTTCTAAGTCACTACAGTCAGCCTCTTAATCACATGCTTTTGTATAATGCCAGTTATAGATAAACTATGTAAACAAAAAGGTTTAGATAAAATCATGATCCCAGTGGGGAGTTGGTGACAGAGAGGTACTGTACTTAGAGGGTTTGCTTCTAATATTGAGATTGCACTGTTATAAATGTGTTATAAAAATGAAAGATGTTTGGCACGGTGCTATTGCAATATTAGAACTAAATACGTTCAGTACAGTGTGAACTTGTAACGGCTATACATATACAATGTTAAAAAAACAATCTTGTTTTAAAAACAAATTTTACCTACTGCAAGGTTTAAAAAATGCACTATTGTAAATTGAAAATGCACCGGCTACTGTCTTCTGTGGGGTATTAATATCCTGTACACAAAGAAAAAAACATGCTGAAAGTTAAAACACATTTACTTTAATAAGAAACCTACTTAAAATACATACTATATTGTTTTACACTATAATACATGCATATAACATGCCATGACATCTCTCCCTCACACCCCTCAAACCCAGCCCTAATACCCACCCCTTCTATCAACAAAACTCTCTGCTACTTTTCTACTGTAGAAAATTAAAGATAGGAATGGGTGCGCTCAGAACACCTTAGACAATGGAGTTAAGAGCCTGTGCATCTCAAGGTAGTGAAAATCCCAAGTTCAGTGTGCTAGCAACATTGTTGCAAAGTAAGGGGAGGTCTTAGACTTACCAGTTATAAGGGTAGTTCTAGAAGGATCCTGCCTCTTCTTCCTGGGATTTTCAACGGAGAAAGTTTGCTGTTATCATCCTTTCCAGTGATGTCTCGATCCAAGAGGAGTGCTGCTTTACCTCAACACTTCAGGGAGGAGGCTGGGACGTCCACACGCAGGGCTGCACCTAGGCGACAGGAGGAAGAGATTGTGGATTTTGTGCCACCTATGCCCACAAAGGACAGGCCTTCATCTTCCACTCCCCCCTTAGGCTTAATTTACCCCCCTCCCCCTGTCCCCCTCCTCCAGTTGATGTCTCCACGGGGCCTGGTACTGCCATGGTTACAGGCCCCGGGGAGCAAGGGGGAGAGGGAGCAGCCCCTAGTATAGAGAGGGCATTAGAAGCGGGTGTTGGGGCCCTCACGTCCTCCGGGCTATCCCAGGAGGCCGCAACTGCAGTTGTCGGCCTGTTTCAGGCCCTCACTGCGGCTGTGCTGCCGGCAGCCGGCGCGCCTCTGGTGGTGAGTGGGCCTACCTATCCGGCCCTTGGGCCGGGTGCGTCAGCTTCCAGGGGCCCATTGGTAGTTCAGACAGGGCAGTCCCAAACTACAACTGCAGGCTCCAGTTGCGGCCTAGCGCCGGCCGCTCCCGCTTCCGGTCCCACGCCTCCGATGTCTGATGCACGTGACGTCACTTCCGGAAGTGACGTGCGAGGGTCGGGAGCGTTGGGAATGGCTGTGGGACCGACGGCAGTGAGGAAGAGGCCCAGCGGGGTCCTGGCCACAGGTGAGTGGGGAGAACCCAGGCACGGCAGCTCCGCTGCACAACACTCTGCAAAGGCTGTGAGGGGAGTGAGAGCGGTGCTGTTACGAAGGGGGCGTGGCTGCATTACGGGGCAGCAAAGAGGGTCAAAGCCCACCAGGGCCAGTGGGGTATGCATGCTTGGGGCCCACAGGGGACAGTAGAGAACTGGTCAAGGCAGAATAGTTGGGGGTAATAGGGGACCAAAAAGTGTACATGTTCCACAGTATGGGATGAATGAAAGGGCAAGGCTAGGCATGGCTGCAGCAGCAGGCGAAGGACCTGGGGGCTTGAGGAGCCAAGTTGTGGCGCTGAATGAGTTTGAATTTGATGGGGATGCTGCGGGGATGAGCGGGGTTGTTAATTGCAGTGGGCCAAGAATGTCTACCCCCTCCCGCGGACGCAGTAGGGGTTCCAATGTGGCCGGCCTGGATACTCCCCTCTCTTTTATTTCTCCTTCACAGGAATCCATGAACACCTCAGGAGAGGCTGAGATGACCGGAGACGCAAGACCATCAGCAACAGTCCGGGCGGGAGACGGAATGGCCGGAGTGGCATCAGTGAATGAGGCCCCCTCCACCTCTGCAGCTGGTGAGACATCTTTGTTGCTTATGTCACACACATTTAGCGCGGATTCTAGTACTGACTCAGACTCTAATGGGGGTAAGAAGCTAGGGCTCAACAGCAAAGGGCAGAGGCGCATGTTTAGGATACTGAAGTTGCTAGTCGCAGACCGTAACCAGAGCAAAGGTGTGGGGCAAGCAGAGCATTCGCCGTTAACAGCCGCGCAGGGCATGACTCCTTACAAGGTCAGAAGGGCTCCAACACCACAGAGTTTGGTGGCACTTAAGCCTGGTTGGCGGCCTATCCCGATAAGGAGGCTGCCGACCTGCTTTTTGAGGGGAACGGGGTGGGGTTTTGAATTCCCACACAGGGTACAGTGGTAGGGTCCCCCTCGCACAGGAATTTGAAGTCGGCTTAAGAGATGCCATGGGAGGTTCGAGCTAAGGATGGGCCTCCTATTCCTTCGTGGTGATTTCACAGTTGGGAGTGGTCCCCAAGAAGGACCCAGGGAAATTTTGATTGATCCAACATTTGTCCTATCCAAAGGGCGGATCAGCAAATTATGCAATTGACCCATTGGTTAGTTCGGTAACATCAATCATTTGATCAAGCCTTAGAATTGGTTCGGAGTGCAGGCCCAAGTGAGCTGCTAGAAAAGCTGGACATCAAGTCGGCCTTCCGGTTGCTTCCCATACACCCTGTGTCGTTCAGATTGATGGGGTGCAAATTCGAAGGCCGTTATTACGTTGATAAATGCCTCCCCATGGGGTGCTCGGTGTCCTGTGCATATTTTGAGGCGTTTAGCACTTTCTTGCATTGGGCGATCATGACGGCAGCAGGTGGGGGCACGGTGGTCCACTACCTTGATGACTTCTTGCTGGTGGGCGGCGCGGATACTCATGAATGTGCTAGACTCATGGCGGTGATGAGTGGATTGATGACCGAGTTTGGGGTGCCTCTCGCAGAGGACAAGACCCAGGGGCCTTGCACCAGGCTAACATTCCTGGGCATAGAAATAGACACTGCTGCAAGGCTATGTCGTCTTCCCGCTGATAAGGTGGGAACCATGCTTACTGCAGTCCAGAAGGTAGCGGTGGCCCCAAGCATGACAATAAGAGAGCTGCAGTCGGTATTGGGTCTCCTCAATTTTGCATGTAAGGTGATAGCCATGGTTCACGTGTTTAATAGGAGGATGGAAGCTAAGCTGACCGCTCCTCAGCGCTCGCGAATGGTCAAAGCGTCAGAAGACATGTGGGCGGACCTAAGTGTCTGGGAGCAATTTCTCATGGATTTCAATGGGACGTTGCTATGTCGTTCCCCGCAGGCATATAGTCAGGCCTCCCATCTCTTCACTGATTCGGCTGGGGCATTTGGCTACGGAGCATATCTATGGAGCGCAGAGCCATGGTACAGGTGGGCCTGACTAGGAATCTAACGCTGTTAGAGCTCTTTCCCATAATTGTGGCAATTGCGCTGTGGGGGCCGGATCTTAGGAACCGGATCATTGTATTTTGGACAGACAACGATAGCGTCGTCTTCGCAATTAATAGATTGTCTGCCTCCTCGCCAGTGGCTGTTCGGTACATCCGTCAATTGGTACTTAAATGCTTGCAGTATAACATCCAATTTATGGCGAGGCACGTCCCGGGGGGGAAAAACACCTTGGCGGGCGCATTATCTAGCTTTCAGTGGGAACAGTTCTGTAGGTTGGCTCCCAAGGCAGCTGCGTGCGGCTTACCCTGTCCCCCTTCTATTTGGCAGTTGGCGGGTCATGGACTTCCATACAGCACCTAGTGCAGGCTTCGCTGGCCACGAACACCTGGAAGGCCTTCTCACAGCACTAGGGTGAGTGGGTTGGGTTTTGCTTAGCACACAGCTTGGGAGTGGAGAACAGTCCCCGGGCATTGTTTCTTGAATGGCTCGCTAGCTTGAATAGGCAGGGGGTCGCAAAGCGGGCGGTGTCTACTAAGCTTGCGGCAATATCTTTCTTCAGCAACCTACAAGAATACCGCAATGTCACGAAAGGGTTCATGGTAAGGCAGGTAGTCAAAGGCTGGAGCAGGTTAGAAAGGAAGTTAGGTGAAGCTCGGGAACCCGTGACAATGCACAGGTTGTCCAAGCTGCTTAGCGCGTTGGAAGCCATGTGCCCAGATTCCTACAAGAAGGCCTTGTTTCAATGTGTCTTTTCGTTGGCATTTTTTGCTGCCCTGAGGATGGGGGAGTTGGTTGCTGCCTCCAAACAGGCAGTTAAGTCTGGAATACAGGTGTCACATGTCAAGTGGGCGGGGGACAACATGCTTCTGTTTATCCCACATTCTAAGACAGACCAGGAAGGAAAAGGGGCCTGGGTGACCCTGACCCCTTCATTTTCGGAAGCCTGGCCAGTGCATTTGACCTGGACCTATGTAGCGCGGCACCCCGCATGGCCAATTGCAATTCCTAGTGCATGCTGATGGGGCTAACCTGTCCAGATACCAGTTCACAGCGGTTCTGAAAAGGACGGTAGCCTCGGCAGGTATGGGAGAATGCAGAATTACTCCTCATTTGTTCCGTATAGGGGCCGCCACCAGCGCTGCGGCATTAGACTGGGGGGGCCGAACATATTCAAAAGTTAGGCAGATGGAAGTCCCAGTGTTACAGACTGTATGTGCGCCCTCCAGTGGAGGTATAGATGGGGGGAGGACAATTTGCACATTTGACCGAGTTTGCCTTGTTCAGTTGGTATAAAGTTCATGACTATTGTAATCCATTATAGGCATTGCTAGGGGCCCTACACATGTTTGGATCGTAGGGCACTCGTACGTACACTGGGCGGCATTACGGGCTATCTCCCATCCTGACGGGCAGCAGCTGAGGTTATCGGTGGCAAGGGCCTCGGTGAGATGGTTGGGCCGTAGAGGCTTACAATGGAATGGTTTGCCTGCCCTCTTTCAATATGCCAGACATAGATGGGGACAGCCTCATATTATCATACTACACATGGGGGGGAACGATTTAGGTTGTGCATCGACGTTGGACCTCATCAATGTCATGAGGTTTGACGTGCAATGGATCTGTGCCCCGTTTCCGGGGGTGAGGTTGGGTTGGTCCAATATAATCCCTCAGTTGCGTTGGAGGTTCTTTCCCACGCCCAAGACAGCATACAGAGTTAGGAAGAAGGTAAACAGGAAGCTGGTTAGAGTAGTCATGGATGTATGCGGTTTTGTGGTCCGCCATGAAGCGATTTCAGCCAACAGGAAGCAGCTATATCGGCCAGACGGACCTCAAAAGGGCCTTATTTACCCATATTTAGTTGGTGGCGGCAAGAGTCCGTCTTTCCTATAGAGCCTGTCTCTTGTGGTGGGAGGTCGTGGCCATAAATACCTGAGGGCAGAGTCTCTAGGGGTGACAGTCAGGCTAATGGGCAGGGGAGATGTCCCCAGGTCGTGCCCTGGGGGGCCCCCGCCCCGCGGGACTGCTGGCTGAAGATCCTTTAGGACATTTGCGCCTCCTAGACGGAATGGGGTGGAGCCTCGTTTGGGGCCCCCATTTTCACTTTGCAATTCCAGTAACACCTGGCCTTGACCTCTAGTCATATGGAGTAATTATTATTTTACTAGGCCTCAATGCCGCCACAAGTTAACTGTTTATAGTTATGACTTCAGTTGAAGTCTGGTTTATTTAAATGTAAAATCAACATGACCATGATATGGTCTTATACCCAGCTCTATGTGTCCATGTCTTTATTGCTATAGAGCATACGTTAAATAAGTTATTGGTTTAAGGGTTGTAGCTACCAGGTAGAGCATCAGCCCTTATGTCCTGGTCTTAAATTGAATGTGTGGTAAGTTACTTTGATACAAGTTCATATAGTTTTGTTACCAAAATAAGTAGTATATGCCCGGGCTTGGTATTTGCTACAAATCTTGCACTGTTTCCATAGGTTAATATTATTGCATACGTCAGAATGACAACCGTCAATGTTCAAAAATAAGGAAGGCAATTACCAGTAAAAGCCGTTTGGAGTACAATTCTCTTACAGACCATTTTGTGCTGTGTATCTTGCACGTCCTTGAACAATGACCGTTACTTTCCTCCGTCTTGGATCTTGTGAGTGCTGCAAAGCCATTCAAATTCCCGCGTCACTCACCGTGACTTCTTGACCTTAGGGGGTGTGTCATACTGATCTAGTTGCTCCTGTGCTTACAACGTGCAGTGGCTCTGTGGATGAATCGTTCCTTACTGCTGCTGCAACATGTTTTGGCTGAGTCTCCAGCCTTTCTCAAGTTGCTGATGTTAATTTCCTCACTAACACCTCCATATAGCTGCTACACGTTTCGGCTGGGTCTCCAGCCTTTCTCAAGCTATATAGAGGTGTTAATGAGGAAAGTAACATCAGCAGCTTGAGAAAGGCTGGAGGCGCAGCTGAAACGCGTAGCAGCAGCACCTAACAGAGTCACTCCCAACTATATTTCCTCTCTCATCTCCAAATACTGGTACTCTTTGATCAACCTCTGACCTACATCTCTCCACTCCTATTATCTCTATGTCCCTCTCCTGCCCCCAAGGCTTCTCACCCCTCTCCAACCTTGTACAGCTTCAGACGCTCTTTGAAAACCCACCTATTCAGAGAGACTTGCTCTCATTTCTCTGTTTCTCATCTTACCCAAAAGAAATCTTGAACTGCATTGCCTCACTGCTGCAACTGCAATCCACTTAATAAGCTACCCAAACCTTATGTCTCTACACCCTCAACCTGTAGACTGTAAGCTCTTTGGAGCCAGGGACTTTTCCTCCTGTATTAGAGGCGTTTAGTCTATTGTGTTTTTGTATCTTATCATAAATCCTTGTAATTGTATACCCCTAGCTTCTTAAGTTTTTTTTGTTTTGTTTGTTCTTTATAAACAATGGTTATCGCATACATAGCAATTATATAGCCGTTTCATGGGAGTTTCATGGGCATTCTACCTGTATTATATTGGGAAAACTTCACTGGGGAGTTCTAATATTCTAAACAATATTTGCCATCTTAGGGGAACCTTTTCACACATACCTGTCTTGCCACCCTTTTGGTGGTGAGATCAGCAATTGTAAAAATTCTTCTTAGTTTATATATCTATTATTTGAACTGTTACACAACAGAAATCGTTTTTTTATTTACTTAACGCACATTACATGCTTTGAAAACATGCCCATTCACACTACCAAGATCTGTATTCATTTTCATATTGTAACTTGTCTGGACAGTGAGGGTCACTTTTTGATAACATTTCAGCCAGTGGCAATTGGTGAGACTATTGAGACTGAAATGAGCAATTGGCCACTGACTTGGTGATCTTTTGAACATCAGGCCCCAAGTATCAGCATATGAGTAAACAGTGAGAGACAAGATAGAGAGGCCTTTGAGTAAATAATTAGACTGGCAAGATAAAGAGGTCTTTACTCCCTGCAAGCTCAGCCCATTTTATTGGATTGTGATTTCAATTAGTAGAAACAGCTATTTCTTATACAAAAATAAATCTAAAGAACAATTGCCATACTTTTAGAACTCTGCAGCTTATATAACTATATAACAAGTCATTGGAAACACATTAAGGGGAAACCAATTTTACAGAACTCTTTAAAGGGACACAGAAGAGTGCAATTTGTTTTACTTTATTTTGTTTTCAATCATTTCTGATATCAGCTGCAGAGCCTGCAGAAAAAAAAACAGACCTGCTTATCTTTTCTCTCTCTATGCAAAAAGGCAAATTCTTAGCTGGTTTTGCTCATTGAAACAACTGCCAATAATAAAAATGTCAGTACTAATTTCAATTTCAAGAATAAACCTAAAGGAGCAAATTCCAATTCAATAGATACTGTGCAGCTGTTATAACAAGTCAATGGGAACAAATTACAGTGAAGTGCCTGTAAGAAACCGAAGATTCCCAGGTATGTATACTGTTATTGGGAGTACAATATTAAATTATAGACCTGCAAAGGGTATTATGCTATTGCAATCTGCTCTTCTGCTGCCAGTGATTGGTCACTACATTAGGCTGCCACACCGGATTGGCTTACTGCCCATGTTTTGCTTTGTAGCTGTAACGTATTTTATTACTATATATCCTTTCATTTAAATCAATTAAAATTGTTTGAAAACATAAATACAGCTCAGCAAATAAATACGGAATTGACATTCTAATGAAAAAAAAGACATGCTCTAAATTGTTAGTTTTTTTTTTTTTTCATTATTGGCGCTAACAAAGGAGTTAATCACATGTACGTAAAATTGTGCTAAGGAGCCATAAGCATTTGTAGCAATAAAGCAGAACATGACCAGTAAGCCAATCAGGAGTCGCAGCCCCCTCCAGTGACCAATCACTGTTGTGATCTGCAATACTTTTATTTTGTTTCTGCAATAATAGTTTGATCCCCTTCTTAAGTATAAAATTGCATAATATTTTGATTGTTATTTGAAAGAGCTGGCCTTACTCAACTTGAGATTTATAATAATCAGTGTCAAGGCATTGAAGGTCATTTGATCAGATCATGATTGCAACACCAGTTTAAAATGTTTGATATTGTCCTACAGATGGGTCAGGTCAATGGAAAGATGTTCTTCAAACCTCTAGAAGCGTCTGATTGTGCAATACTTAAATTAGTGCCATTGATTATTCACACTGCTGGGCCTTTTAAAGCTGGGGAAGTAATTAGGGCGTTTTGTGTGGATTATCCACTGAGAAAAGGTCAAATAACTACAAACAGTGCCAGATATCAGCAGTCACTGAGGACCAGTATATCCGTGATCAGTTAAGAAATGCTAAGGCAGGTCTTGATAATGATGTGCTTATGCCAGGTTCTACAGAATTTGATCGCTCTGTCATAGAAATCCAATGAGGCATGAGTGATTACTACCGTTTTCCTTGAAGTCTGCTTCAGGTCCCTGATGCCTGTCAGATAAACTAGTTTGTCAGAGAAACCAGCCTAAATGCTGTAAAAAAAAATAAGCTTTGGTCCAAAAGAAAATGGATTTTGCATAGTGCTCTGCACATTAAAATTGTCAGCAAGATAAGATTACATTTGCTTCTAATATGCATATACTTACGCTGAAGGGTGTACATTGCTAATTACGTCTAAAAACAAAGTGCATACTCAGCCCTCTTTCCTCGTTTCTTTGAAACTGCGAGTGGAACCCATTGTTGGATGTCACTATCGTTATATTTACTTAAAGGGACACTGAACCCAAATTGTTTCTTTTGTAATTCAGAAAGAGCATGCAATTTTAAGCAACTTTCTAATTTACTTCTATTATCAATTTTTCTTCGTTCTCTTGCTATCATTATTTGAAAAAGAAGGCATCTAAGCTTTTTTTTGGTTTCAGTACTCTGGACAGCACTTTTTTATTGGTGGATGAATTTATCCACCAATCAGCAAGGACAACCCAGGTTGTTCACCAAAAATGGTCCGGCATCTAAACTTACATTCTTGCATTTCAAATAAAGATACCAAGAGAATGAAGAAAATTTGATAATAGGAGTAAATTAGAAAGTTGCTTAAAATTTCATGCTCAATCTGAATCACAAAAGAAAAATTTTGGGTACAGTGTCCCTTTAAAGCGACATAAAAGTGCAAAATTTGCACTACTGCTTGCATATAACAGTGTGCTTAATCCTTAAAAAGAGTTGCATTGCTTTTCCTGAGCATACTTAGGTATGCTTTTCACAAAGAGAACACATAAATTTGATCATAGAAGTAAATTTTATAATTTCTTAACACTGCATGCTCTTTCTGAATCAAGACTAATGTTGACTTTCAAGCCTCCTCAACTGCAGCTTCAATAGTAGATGATTGTGTATTTCTGGACAAAGACGTGAGACAGCACTCTTACAAATTTGTTTTTATTATTAACTATCTTTTTCAAAATCACCAAAAAAATTATGTCGTGCACAGCAGTGAATATCCTGGAGAAAAATTAATACAAAAATAAATAATATAAATAAATACAGAAATATACAATATTATTGTTGTAATTTAATCCATTGTATGGTATCAATTTCTTCTAACTACATAAATATTAAACCAATGTTTTCAATTTCACATGACCAGAGCAGCTACAAATGTGTAAATGATGTTATCTTTGCTGTATCTTTATATAGAGGAATACTGCAAGAGAAAATAAGGTGCAATTACAAATTGGAAATATTATTGAATGTGTGAAGCATTAATAAATTACTAAGGGGTAACTGAGCAATATAACATACTCTGTGCAATTTATAGCTAGCTATATCCAGTACATTTATTTAGGAAATGAAGTAGGATTCAGCTGGCATTTACACTAATTCCATTTTATTGATTATTTTAATTAGGGATTAAACTGTTTTTCTTTCTGACTAAATGTTGACTTATTACAGACTATTTCTACAAGTACATCCTAAACACATTCTATATCAACAGGTATCTCTCCCTGATGTTTACTTTCTTTCAACTACTGTTGACATATGAGATTATGTGGAAATGAGAATACTTTTTTTTTTAGTTAGAACTGAGAAAACGTTTGAGTACCACGTCCCTATAATGTTTTATTTAAAATTCAATCTTACATAATGTATTGCTGTTTTTTTGTTTTGTTTGTTTTTTAAAAATATATGTCGTTTGTGCTTAACCCTTTAAGGACACAGCTTTCAGTTTGCTCAATTGTTTTATGACGGAAAAATTCTGTCATATGTCCTTAAGAGGTTAATACAACCAACTTTTTTGTCCATATCAGTCAATGAGCATTAGAGTCTTGGGACACTCTTAGTAATGGATTTTTGCTAGTTTCACATAAAATGTAAAAAGCTTTTACTTAAAGGGACAGTATACACTCATTTTCATATAACTGTATGTAATAGACACTACTATAAAGAATAAGATGCACAGATACTGATATAAAAATCCAGTATAAAACTGTTTAAAAACTTACTTAGAAGCTCTCAGTTTAGCTCTGTTGAAAAGGTAGCTGGAAAGGCCACTACACGTGGCAAATAAGACACCCCCCTCTCCCCCTTCTTTTGGATATGAAAAGACCCTTTATACAAACAGGAGCAAGCTGGAGTAGGTATACGTCAGTATTCTCATAAAACTTTGGGGCTTGGTTAGGAGTCTGAAAATCAGAGCAATGTTACTTAAAAATAAGCAAAACTATACATTTTTTAAAAAAGAAAAAACTTTATGGGCTATATAAATAGATCATCTACAAAACATTTATGCAAAGAAGAAAAGAGTGTATAATGTCCCTTTAAAGGGACATTAAACCCAAACATTTTCTTTCATGATTCAAATAGAGCATACATATGTAAACGACTTTCCAATTTACTTCTATTATTAATTTTGCTTCATTCTCTTGGAACTAGCTGTACACATTGCTAAGCCAATCACAAGAGGCATATGTGCAGCCACCAATCAGTAGCTAGCTCCCAGCTCCTGCCTCTATCTAGATATGCTTTTCAACAAAGGATACCAAGAGATAAAAGAAGTACATTGGAAAGTTCATGTCCCGTTAACCTTTCTTCATGCAATAAAATATTATGCTTACAATGAGAACATTAGGACCTAGGTAAATACATCTGGTGAGCAAAATGACAAGTGACGTGTGTGTAGCCTCCAAACACCAGCTATCTCCCTGTAGTGCATTGCTTCTCCCGAGCCTACCTAAGGCCTAGATTTAGAGTTTGGCGGTAGCCGTGAAAACCAGCGTTAGAGGCTCCTAACGCTGGTTTTAGGCTACCGCCGGTATTTGGAATCACTCAAAATAGGGTCTAACGCTCATTTTTCAGCCGCGACTTTTCCAAACCGCAGATCCCCTTACGTAAATTGCATAGCCTATCTTTTCAATGGGATTTTTATAACTCCGGTATTTAGAGTCGTTTCTGAAGTGAGCGTTAGACATCTAACGACAAAACTCCAGCCGCAGGAAAAAAGTCAGTAGTTAAGAGCTTTCTGGGCTAACGCCGGTTTATAAAGCTCTTAACTACTGTGCTCTAAAGTACACTAACACCCATAAACTACCTATGTACCCCTAAACCGAGGCCCCCCACATCGCCGACACTCGAAAAAAAAAATTCAACCCTTAATCTGCCGACCGCCACCTACGTTATACTTATGTACCCCTAATCTGCTGCCCCTAACACCGCCGACCCCTGTATTATATTTATTAACCCCTAACCTGCCCCCCACAATGTCGCCTCCACCTGCCTACACTTATTAACCCCTAATCTGCCGACCGCAAAGCGCCGCCACCTACGTTATACTTATGTACCCCTAATCTGCTGCCCCTAACACCGCCGACCCCTATATTATATTTATTAACCCCTAATCTGCCCCCCACAACGTCGCCTCCACCTGCCTACACTTATTAACCCCTAATCTGCCGACCGGACCTGAGCGCTACTATAATAAAGTTATTAACCCCTAATCCGCCTCACTAACCCTATAATAAATAGTATTAACCCCTAATCTGCCCTCCCTAACATCGCCGACACCTAACTTCAATTATTAACCCCTAATCTGCCGACCGAATCTCGCCGCTATTCTAATAAATGTATTAACCCCTAAAGATAAGTTTAACCCTAATACTAACACCCCCCTAAGTTAAATATAATTTAAATCTAACGAAATTAATTAACTCTTATTAAATAAATTATTCCTATTTAAAGCTAAATACTTACCTGTAAAATAAATCCTAATATAGCTACAATATAAATTATAATTATATTATAGCTATTTTAGGATTTATATTTATTTTACAGGTAACTTTGTATTTATTTTAACCAGGTACAATAGCTATTAAATAGTTAAGAACTATTTAATAGCTAAAATAGTTAAAATAATTACAAATTTACCTGTAAAATAAATCCTAACCTAAGTTACAAATAAACCTAACACTAGACTATCAATAAATTAATTAAATAAACTACCTACAATTACCTACAATTAACCTAACACTACACTATCAATAAATTAATTAAATACAATACCTACAAATAAATACAATTAAATAAACTAGCTAAAGTACAAAAAATAAAAAAGAACTAAGTTACAAAAAATAAAAAAATATTTACAAACATAAGAAAAATATTACAACAATTTTAAACTAATTACACCTACTCTAAGCCCCCTAATAAAATAACAAAGCCCCCCAAAATAAAAAAATGCCCTACCCTATTCTAAATTACTAAAGTTCAAAGCTCTTTTAGCTTACCAGCCCTGAACAGGGCCCTTTGCGGGGCATGCCCCAAGAAATACAGCTCTTTTGCCTGTAAAAAAAAACATACAATACCCAAGCCCCCCAACATTACAACCCACCACCCACATACCCCTAATCTAACCCAAACCCCCCTTAAATAAACCTAACACTAAGCCCCTGAAGATCATCCTACCTTGTCTTCACCTCACCGGGTATCACACCGATCCGTCCAGAAGAGCTCCTCCGATGTCCTGATCCAAGCCCAAGCGGGGGGCTGAAGAGGTCCATGATCCGGCTGAAGTCTTCATCCAAGCGGGGCAGAAGAGGTCTTCCATCCGATTGAAGTCTTCATCCAAGCGGCATCCATCCGGAGCGAAGCGGCAGCATCCTGAAGACCTCCACTGCGGAACATCCATCCTGGCCGACGACTGAACGACGAATGACGGTTCCTTTAAATGACGTCATCCAAGATGGCGTCCCTCGAATTCCGATTGGCTGATAGGATTCTATCAGCCAATCGGAATTAAGGTAGGAATATTCTGATTGGCTGATGGAATCAGCCAATCAGAATCAAGTTCAATCCGATTGGCTGATCCGATCAGCCAATCAGATTGAGCTCGCATTCTATTGGCTGTTCCAATCAGCCAATAGAATGCAAGCTCAATCTGATTGGCTGATTGGATCAGCCAATCGGATTGAACTTGATTCTGATTGGCTGATTCCATCAGCCAATCAGAATATTCCTACCTTAATTCCGATTGGCTGATAGAATCCTATCAGCCAATCGGAATTCGAGGGACGCCATCTTGGATGACGTCATTTAAAAGAACCGTCATTCGTCGTTCCGTCGTCGGCCAGGATGGATGTTCCGCGGTGGAGGTCTTCAGGAAGTTACCTGTAAAATAAATATAAATCCTAAAATAGCTATAATATAATTATAATTTATTATTATTTTACAGGTAAGTATTTAGCTTTAAATAGGAATAATTTATTTAATAAGAGTTAATTAATTTCGTTAGATTTAAATTATATTTAACTTAGGGGGGTGTTAGTGTTAGGGTTAGACTTAGCTTTAGGGGTTAATACATTTATTAGAATAGCGGTGAGCTCCGGTCGGCAGATTAGGGGTTAATGTTTGAAGTTAGGTGTCGGCGATGTTAGGGAGGGCAGATTAGGGGTTAATACTATTTATGATAGGGTTAGTGAGGCGGATTAGGGGTTAATAACTTTATTATAGTAGCGCTCAGGTCCGGTCGGCAGATTAGGGGTTAATAAGTGTAGGCAGGTGGAGGCGACGTTGTGGGGGGCAGATTAGGGGTTAATAAATATAATATAGGGGTCGGCGATGTTAGGGCAGCAGATTAGGGGTACATAGGGATAATGTAAGTAGCGGCGGTTTACGGAGCGGCAGATTAGGGGTTAATAATAATATGCAGGGGTCAGCGATAGCGGGGGCGGCAGATTAGGGGTTAATAAGTGTAAGGTTAGGGGTGTTTAGACTCGGGGTACATGTTAGAGTGTTAAGTGCAGACGTAGGAAGGGTTACCGCATAGCAAACAATGGGGCTGCGTTAGGAGCTGAACGCGGCTTTTTTGCAGGTGTTTGGTTTTTTTTCAGCTCAAACAGCCCCATTGTTTCATATGGGGGAATCGTGCACGAGCACGTTTTTGAGGCTGGCCGCGTCCGTAAGCAACTCTGGTATCGAGAGTTGAAGCTGCGTTAAAAATGCTCTACGCTCCTTTTTTGTAGCCTAACGCAGCCTTTATGTGGACTCTCAATACCAGAGTTATTTTTATGGTGCGGCCAGAAAAAAGCCGGCGTTAGTTTTTCGGGTCGTTACCGAAAAAACTCCAAATCTAGCCGTAAGTATGCTTTTCAAAAAAGGACATCAAGAAAACAAAATAAGTAACTTGAAAGTCTCTTAAAACTGCATGCTCCATCTGAACAGCAGCACATCAAACTCCAATTGATTGGAAAGTGGGAAAAAAACAAGACGTTTTACAGATATTAATCTTTGCACTTTTAGCAAAATATTTTAAAACACAGTCCTATGTTTGGAATATAAAGGGACTGTAAAGTCAAAATTAAACTTTTATGATTAAAGCATGACATTTTAAACAACTTTCCACATTATTGCAAATTTACAAATTTGCTTGGTTCTTTTGGTATCCTTTGTTGAAGATCACACATAGGTAGCCTCAGGAGGTTCAATGCACTGCTGGGTGCTAGCTGGTGGTTACTGGCTGTATGTATATATATATATATATATATATATACTGTATATTTTATTATTATTATCGGTTATTTGTAGAGCGCCAACAGATTCCGCAGCGCTAATGCTTCATGTCATTGGCACACCAGATGTGTTCAGCTATCTCCCAGTAGTGCATTGCTGTACCTACACTTGCACAAAATATACCAGGAGAACAAAGCAAATTTGATAGCAAAAGTAAATTGAAAAGTTGTTTAAAATGGAATGTGCTATCTGAATTATGTAAGTTTAATTATGACTTTATTGACACTTGTTACATATATATATAATATATTATAATACATATGAAGAAATAATATTTCTAAAATCTTTTTCATCATTTCATCTGTGGACATTTCAAAATTTATTTCTAAAAAAAAAATCCTGTTCCTCTCCTCAAAGCTTCGTTTCCTTGTCATACTTGCAGAGGCTGTCCCTCCCCAGCAGTAGGATATCAGCGGACGTAGTCCTCAACACCCTCTGAGGATTAGTAAATGCAGCTCTTTCCTTTGCATGATAGGGTAACGTATGCAAAGCTCATTTGTGGAATGACTACTTTACAAAAGGTGGTAAATATATCATTATCAAGCAGCTTTTACAGCTTCTGAGCTGTTGCTGTGCTGGCAACCACACAATTCCTGCTTTTCCTCCGCATTAGAGGTGACTGAGATAAATCACCCTAAAATCGCTCATTCGGGTTGATGGACAGGCCCTGCTCTTGCGCAATTGCTTAAGAGACCTCTTGTGCAATTTTTTATTTCGCCAAGCGATGCTGAATCGCTGCATCGCAAGTGGCTGCTGAGGACAGATTTTCTGCTTGAGAACTTGACTTCCTGCAGCTTGATAGAATAGTCTTCCAATTATCATCTAAATAAAATGCCCTAAAGCTTTAACTTTTTAAAGAGATAATTGAAAGGCAAGGTTAGATTCCAAAGAAATATGGTATTAATATGAAACAAATTCTAGGTTCCTGGGTCTCTAGAATATATATTCTAGTATTAGAGAAGCCATTTTAAATTGTATAACAGTTAGTAGTTTATTAAGTATATGTATATGTGCATTTTATTAGTAAAATAGATATTGCTGTACAGAGAACAGAACACAATTGCTTGTTTTTATGCTTGTGAGGCTTGTCACTGTCTAACAATAAAGCAGTGGGAGGAGTTCTGCTTATTCATCAGTGAACAACCAGTATATTAGGTATAAGTATACACAAGTATGCACTTCTGGTTGGCTTTACATTCAAAATAAACATTTTAAGTCAAGCTTTTTCATTTATTAAAATATTTAAACTTGTTTAAATTGTGCTTATTCATTACATTTAATTACACACATGCAGCTATACAACATAAACATTTAATAAAATATATATTCATCCTCCAGAGCCCTTTAAAGTTCAGTCCCACTCTTTCTATGTCCATCAGAATTGTCCTGTATCTGCATTGTGTCATTATGAACAAGTATCATATATTGTGTAGTGTCTTTCTAATGTACGTTACATAATACAAATAAATGATGAGACTGCGTCTACTGATATTAATATTACATTACACATCCTATGGTATATGGAGAGGCACTTCACATACACATAGCTGTTACATATATCAGGAAAATTAATTCAAATCGTTTTTATCACAATAAATCTTTTAAGCCTCTAACCACATAATATGTTAACAGAGGAAATAACACATGTCATAGTTTGAGGGTAACTGCAGATGCTGAAAAAAAGCCCAAAATAATGTACATTTCAACAGCCTGGCTATAGCCGGCATCGCAAGCAGCCTACAAATTGGAAAAGCATGATACATGTGCCTAATAATCCCTCTTGGGAAACGGTTGCAGCCATATTTTGCTTTATGATTTCTTGATTAATTTTATGGGGAAGTGAAAAGTAATAGAAGAAATAACCAAAACCATGTGTGAATTTACAGAAGGTAGTTAGAAGCTAAATTAAATAGACCTTTTGCAATTTTTCTGTCATCATATTATTAGGAACTTCATTCTTAAGATAATAACTAGATTTGTTCATCAGGCTTCAAGGTTTAGGGAGCAATAAAAACACATTTACACCTCCTTGAAGGTAACGTTCAGAACGGTAACCTAAGCTGCCTTATTCTGTCATCTCTAATATTCATCAGGGCGTGCACCTTGTGTGACTGCTGTTCAGGCACTTGAATCAGCTAAAAACAGACAGTCATAGGGGGAGATTTAATAAGCAGTGAATCGGATACTGCTTTCTCCGCCTGATGTTTCTGGCTCGCCGGAAACATAAGTTAAGAAGCAGCGATCGTAAGACTGCAATCATCCCGATCCAATACGATTGGGGTTATTGACACCCTCTGCTAGTGGCCGATAGGGGGCGTATGCTGTCGGCATTTCGCAATGCAGGGCTATAGCGAATCATGTCCACCCACGGTTTAATAAATTGACCAAATGGGGCTAATTTATTAATGTGCAGCATTTATCATTACACAAGCAGTTCTTGTGAACTGTTTGTGCAATGCCGCCCCTGCAGATTCACGGCCAATCCAGGGGGTGTCAATCAGCCTGATCGTATAGGATCGGGCGGATTGATGTCTGCAGCCTCAGAGCAGGCGGAAAAGTTATGGAGCAGCGGTCTTTAGATCGCTGCTTCATAACTGCTGTTTCCGGCGAGCCTGAAGGCTCGAGCGGAAACAGTGGCACCATTCTGAGCTTGATAATTCGGCCCCCATATGTGTGTATTGTTTAGTAATTATTATCTTATGAATGGTAAAAGCAAAAAACAAAACAAAAAAACATTCATTGTAATTCAGTGTAATTCCAGCCCAGGAGTAAACCAGTGGCTTTTATCAGGTTCAAGTATAACCAACCCACACACCCATGACCCACCAGTTGCTGCAGCTTGGAAGTGTAACTAACAATGACAAAGTGCCTAGTAAACTGTTGAGAGACTGATAGTTGATTGCAGAAGAAGGATGAGGGGAAAAAAAAGGCAGATGAGCTCAGACAATAGTTTATACAGGCATCAATTTTAGTATTTAATAATATGTTTTACTGTGTATTTAATATAATTTTTTTACAGTCCAATGTTCTTCAAAAATAAAAATAAAAACTCACCAAATTTTCTGATCTTAGCTGCACATACATAGAGAGAGGCATCGATCATCTTAACCTCCCTCGATTGCAGAAAAACTTAGAGGGTGCTGACAAAGTTAGATCTTTGGGGTCGGGCAATTGTATGACCCTGCCTACCATCATAGTCGTATTCTTTCTCAAAAAATTTAAAGAAAGAACTTGTATAATGCAATGATGGTATGTTTCAGTTACATAAATATTTTAAAATTAACAGCATTCTTAATTTATTGTCTTAAGGCAACACAACTGACACCCTAACATTACAATCTAATTTAAATCCAGGAGATTATTTGCCTTAGGTAATACAGGCACATGTTTAGGCACTTCTTGGCTGCTTAAAATTTTGTTGCCCTATAAAGTCATCCAGAATCTGCACTGAGGGAATTACAGTGCTGTGCATGAAGACTTATAGTAGTGCACATGCTAATGATGTCACCAGGCATTCGTAGGATCAAAACGCACACAATGTGAGATAAAAGGGAATTTATAATTCACTATTTTATATTTCAAATTCTCTTACTTGCATTTTCAAGGACCGGGGCAGGCTAGGCTGAATATATTTCTAGTACTAAACCTCTTGGTTCAAGTTTTTTTTATAGATAAGCCTTTAAAAAAACATAGAAATTCAAAGCCATATATATTATTAATACCTGAGTTAAAAGGATATTAATAAGTATGAGATTGCAATATAAAATATGTATGTGTAATCATAAAAAATTTGCAATACTTACATTATTTATTTTGTCCTATTTTCCTGTCATTTAACTCTGAAATGTTATACATTTCACAGAGTTTCTATAAAGCACTGGGCGCTGACATGTTTGAACTTAAGTTTTCTATTTGCCTCTCTCTCCTGCTGAGGACAATTAAATACATATATAAAATAGGCAATGAAAGAGACACAGCTGTGTGGAACAAGGTATTGTTATTGTTAATTATCCAGAAGGGTTTCCACATGTTGTCTTGTTTTTAAACTCTGTTTTATTGATTGATTTATATCTGTTCCCAAATGTCCTCATCAGACAAGAGAGGGAAATATAAACTTAAGTTTAAACATAATGGCACCTATTACTTTATAAAAACTTAAGTACTTTATAGAACCTTTACACTGTTCATTCACTCACCGGATTATTGTTTGCCCCGTCAAGCATGCACAGTCTGTTCATCAATGACTCACTCACCAAACCGCTCACAGGCCTCAGCCTTACAAGATATCCACAAAGAAATTGCATCAATGGTGCTCCAAATGTCGTGAAGCAATTTCACTAATACTCCTCACAGTTCCTCGATGTGTTGCATGCCACCTTCAAACACAGTGGCGTGACTTCATAGCGCTACGTGCATTTCACCCTTCTCAATTGCGTTAGTGCTTTCTTAAGCGTCCAGTTTGATTGACAGTTCTCTTTATTTTTATACCTCCTCCTAATGGTAACGATGGATTTGTCCACTAGGATTGCTCACATTTTACATACAAAATTATAACACAGATTATTTACAAATAATATATATATATGCAACGCCGCCCCCTGCAGATTCGCGGAGGGGGTGTCAATCAACCCGATCGTACTCGATCGGGTTGAATTGCGGCGATGTCTGTCCGCCTGCTCAGAACAGGCGGACAGGTTATGGAGCAGCGTTCTTTAGACAGCTGCTTCATAACTGGTGTTTCTGGTGAGCCTGCAGACTCGCCAGAAACATGGGCCCTCAAGCTCCACCCGGAGCTTGATAAATGGGCCCCTAAGTTTTATTACACTTTGCACTTTCTATTTTGTATCCTAATTTGTATACAGCAGTGTATTTAGGATTGTAATTTTACAAACTATAATTATGCTTTAAAACTTTCTGTGTAACTTTAACAAATTAGGATCATACTTTGTATTTTCATGTGTATCTTATACAAATTACATTACACTTTGTATTTATTATAATTACAATAAAACTGAAAAACTGACAGTTTCAGTTTCCCAGAGAGCTTCATTATTTTCTATGGGCCTGATAAGTAAAGATTCTCTAGATTGGAGAGAAATTATAGTGCAGACTTCACAGGGGATGAACTCACTGAAATCTAGTCCCAGTAAGATGAGAGATGCCTTTCATAGGAACTTATGAGGCTTTCTGGAGAACAGAATTTTACATAGGAGAGAGAAGTTTACCTACAGTTTAGTATACATTACTTTTCTGTCAGTTAAATAAGTGTATTGGGAATTTGGAGCAAACTTCACCTGCATACAGCTGTCAAGATAATTAATTCAGTGAGACAAAATTGTGTAAAATGCTTACAGCATTTCACAAGAATTGTGAGAATGCTGCAGACATACCCAGGGAACTCCCCTGTCCCTCACACTTTCTGAATCTGTGTTTTATTTTACAATAGCAAAAATACAAAGTATAATTGTAATTTGTTAAAGTAACACAGAAACTTTCAAAATATAATCAAAATTTGTAAAACCACTGCTGGATCTTAACCTAAATGTATTAAAATACAAAATAGAAGTGTAAAGCTTAAATATAATAATTCTGAAAGGACTCAATTTGAAGTGTAAATTAATATAAAATACAAAGCACACAGGGGATGCTTCCGTGCGGCGGCCATGATGGTTGCTTATTTTTGAGACGGGCATATATTTCTGCTGCATATATCCAGACTATGGTTCCATAGTTGATCGTGTGCGACATACTCCAAAGTTACAGACTCTGCTGAACCAATTTATCTACATTGTGACGCCAACTTCAGTCCTGAAGTATCGGAACAAGGAGGTATGCAGTAGCGGCCCAGGAAAAGGCCAGACCTTCATCTACCCCCCCCTCCCCCCGGTAATCCCGGGTATAACAGCTTGTAAAGCTGTCTTTTCCTCTACAAATGGAGATGCAGATCCAGGAAGAAACACTACTACACAGGCTGGAGGAACATTTTCAGAACCTCCACCTGTTAATTGATAGGTGCTTTGGTAGAATCGCTAACCTACCCAATCAAGACAATGCTAGAACATTCATTTCCCAGCTTACTGGTCGTGACACTATCCTAGGAGAATTCCCTGATGTGGCATATTCGACAAGCGATAACAGTGGTGAAGAAGGTCTGATGGTCTGATGCTGATCCGGAGATGACAGATATTCCGGACACTAAAAATGAGGCCTTCCTTACACCCGCTAATAGTAAAGACAAGAAGCAGGCCTGCTCTGAAAGAAAATATGGCGGGACTAATCTATTGTCCACAGCAACTGTCTCAGGGATGGAGCTAGATATCAGGTCTATAGAACCTGTAGAGCTCTTGACGAAGGCAGCACTTATGGCAGGGGATCATGAAGTTCATGATCGACACCCCACACCATACAGCTGGGGACATTGGAGATAGCAAGAGGAACCTCTGTCTACAAACCTCTACAGCTCCAGCAATTTTAGAGCCCATTAAGGATTGTAAGTACAACCAAAGCTCTACGATCTGCCAATCGACAGCAAACACTGCTATTCCCAGAGTTAGAATTGTCATGTTGTTGTGGGCCTCACACCAACATCAGAGTATCGACTTTCACCCAGACCTGTGTCAGAATACAGTCGGAAGGACCGGTAGGGTCAGTGGAAGGTATTTTAGATCCTGGGACAGCCCTGCATTACCATAAGACTGGTATAGGATAAGGCTCCAACGATACATGGTCATCAGCAGTACACATATTTTGGACACGATCTTGCCTTGACTAACTACTACCTCTCCAGTGATGCCAACTATGAATATACTTTTGGAACATTTCTCTCTAACCTGGCTTTATTCTAATAACGGCAACTATGCCTGATGTCTGGGAGTCATAAAAATTTAAAGCTTATTCCCACTATACAGAATTGGTGTAGGTTAAACGATGAACTTAGTGGATCGTGTCTGCTCCACTTCAGTTCAACATCTTCTGCTGATCCCCACAGCCTTATGTCTATACAGTAATCCTCATTGCATTACATATCCTGCCAGCCTATGATGGAAATTTTGCCTGAACATTACAGTCTGCTCTTATATTGCATATGCAGACACAAGAAATAACATGTTTAAGGTTCCTGACCTAAGCTATATAGTTTGTTTATGTGGTAGTCAGACTAGTTTCTCTTGATATATTCATATTCTCTAGTGTAAAGCAAACCAAGTTGTGGGCCCCCTAGGCTGAGTTTTCATAATATACCATAACTGTTACTGAAAGTCTGTGCAGGGTGATATTTATGACTATCATAAGGGGTAAGGGGTAATACTCAAACTAATACATTACTTGTTGCATTTCACATACATCACAGATGCTAGTGAAAATAATATATCTCTAAACATGGCTTACAACAACCCCTTAGACAAGAATAGCAAAGTTTACCTGTCTAGAATCTTGTAAGAGATCTTGCAATGCTGGAGGGTTCCACCTTTTTTCTTATATAATTCAGTGAGTTCAGCCCCTGTGAAGTCTGCCTACAATTTCTCTCCAAGCAGGAGAATCTTTTATCATCAGGCCCATAGTTAGTGAGAGAGCCTATTTCAAAGGATGCTGCTGTATGAATGAAATCCATAAGCTTTTTGCCTGAGTACATTACAGGGGCTGACTGGGCATGGGGACATTTGCCCTCTGGGTTGCAATCAGTGGTGAAATAGGGGCCCGGATGGAAGTAGCAGCATATGTGAATTCTTAAACTGAAGCTTAAAGGGACATTAAACACTAAATAAATGCTAGATAGAATGATGCATTCAAATAAAAGATTAGTCTGAGAATTAACACTTAGATATATTTTTTAAAGTTTTATTAGCTGTTTACATATTGACAAAATAAATGTAAAGTTTTAGTGTCTATAAAACAATGGGCGCTGCCATCTTGTTACTTAGGTTACCTTCTCTGCTTTGGCCAATTAGGGACAGTTAAAAATAGGTCACTAGAGTGATCAGCCAATGGTTGTGTGGAAAGCAACAGTGTTTTGCACTTCCATTTCTAAAAGGAACTGAAAAGTTTAAAATTTCAGAATGGAATTACAGGAAAAGGGGACAAAATAAATAATGAAAGTACATTGCAGAGTTTTTATATATATACAATTTATCATTTTATATTACCATCTCAAAGTGTTTAATGTCCCTTTAAGGATGCAGCCGAACGTGTCTTTAACAGTACCGGTTGTTGTTCTCTAATGCTGATATAAGTAAAGGACAAAGGGCATATTTATAGTAGTACCATTTTATAATATATCTTTATTAAAGAAGAGATACAGCACCAGACGTAACAAGCACACATCAAGTAATACATGATTTCACATGGAACCTGGCATGGTTAACATATTGGTAGGGAGGAGACAAAGTCCTATCCTCATTAACACGCTGATATGACAGTTCTGTGCCATTGTATGGCATTCATCTGGTTGTATGCGTGCTTCATCGCCCGTCCAAGTATCTGCACCCCCTCATTATATAAACAATAACTTAACATAACTCATAACCCTATTTAACATACACAAATAGTTAACATAAAGAAACAGCCCATACAGGTCAGTGTCCAATGGGCTTTGCTCTTCAAACCCACGTTAGGAGGGGGGGGAGGGGGAGAAAAAAAAGAGAGGGAAGTATGCTGAAGACAAGTGGGAAAAGTTTTAAGAAGGGAAGGAGGGGAGAGAGTTCCTACATTTTCAGAAAAAGGATGCTACCTCGATCTCATTCACAGGCTGTGCTATGTCCATAGTAGTAAGAGAGTCATACAAAGCTCTCTACTCCCCCCTCAACGCCGCCTCCATCATTATCTCAGTCTGAAGGAAGGGCCCCAGGATTTGTTTTTGTTTTTCTATTTGCAATGTTCCCAGGAAAGTAGTACCATTTTAGCAGATTCTATAATGTGGTTATGAAGTTATTTATGCCATACTATTGCGTACATATTTCACCTCATTGATATACTTTTAGATGTAATAATAAATAGGTGGGAAAACAACAACAAAATATTGACACAGCTTTGCTGTTATTTTAGTCTGGTTGTAAATCAAGTCATTGCTGAACCAATCTACAAATTAAGGTCAATGGCCCCTATTCTGTGGAACTCTGACTCTCCCTAATTTTCAAACTTTCAAACGTTCCTTAATATCTCTACTATTCAGGGATGCATACAATATACACTAACATTTTATTATCTTAGCTACTCTCCTCCTTTAGTTATCCCCTTGAACCCCCTTAGCATGTAAGCATGAGACCTGATTTACGAAAGTGAAACTCTTGGCAGGGCCCTCTATCCCTTTGTCTCCCATAATTGTTAACTTGCATATTAGACTCATGTTTTTAGTGCTGCGGAATCTACAAATAACTGTTATTATTAATAATAATAATAATAATAATAATAATAGTAATAATAAAAATAATAAAAAAGATAAACCTCTAAAATGTACACATTACAATTCAAGCATAATTACTAATACATATGTGTGCAAAATATAATAGAGTTTAAGGAAATTATACTAACAATTATTAAAAGCAGTTTGGTATCAAATATAAATGTGCATTATAAATTACAAAAAAAAAAAAGAAAATGTTTTGTTAGGGCCATACATCATAATAAATTTTGTGAATGTGTAATGTGTTACTTAATAAAATATGCTTTTAAAAAATATATAAACGATTATATAACACACACACATATATATGTCATATATATGTTTTAGATAAAGTTTGCATTAAAATTCTGTTTTAAACATCTTTACTTCACGATTCCGTGTGTCTCGCTTTCCTTTGTGTATTTGAAATATTGTTACATATAGAGTTTTCGAGGTGGGCATAGTTGTCTCTGGGTTACTAAACTGAACTTTCCTCCTGGGCCAAACCTTGCCAGCTCTCCCTGGTACATTAAAACTATTATTTTTCCCAATTACTTTTTACATAGCATTGAATGTACTGGAAATTGCACCTTAGGTTTATTCTAGCAATTTGAAAAATGAAAATGTCAGTACCAAAGTATGGACCTTTTTGTATAGAGAGAGATATAGATACAATAAGAAAGCCTACACACACACACATACAGTGTTGGAATCTTGCTCTCCCCTTCCTGCTCCTATCAGTACCTGCCTCCGCTCCCATCTCTCTCCTTTTTATCCTTTGAAGTTCATTGCAGTCACCTGTTTTTCCCCCTCTGCCTCAGAGTGGCAGTCATCTATTGACCTCTGAGACCAACCTCCTTGACAACTTTGCCGTCCGGCTTCCTCACTTTCTCTCTCTAAATATATATGCTCTAATTCTGGAGGACTTCAACATCCCCATTAATAACCCATCTGCCACTGCTGCCTCTAAACTTCTCTCACTCACAAACTCCTTTGGTCTCTCACAATGCACCCTATTCCCTACAATTGACACTTTATTGATCTGGCATTCTCCTACCTGTGTTCTATATCTGGCATCACTAGTCTCCAGTTTCCCATTTCAGACCACCACCTGCTCATCTATACTCTCAATGTACAGGCTAAACCTACTTCTTTGCCTCGCCCCCGCACCTGTAGAAATGATCCTCTCCAATTTTCCAACCTTATTGAACATCTCCTCCCCCACATTTCAACGTTATCCTGCCCTGATGTAGCTACAACCAACTATAACAATACATCTCTCCTCTACACTAGATACTCTGGCTCCACATCTTCAGTTCCAGCCCTAGTACTCTCAGCAAATGGGCAAAAATGCTCCTGCATTGCTGAGCGTGCCTGAAGGAGATTTCACTCTGAACCTGATTTCATCCACTATAAATTCATTATTCATTCTTACACATCTTCCCTTCACTTAATCAAGCAAACCTACTTCTATTCTATTATAGCTACTCACTCGTCAAACCCTAAACGACTCTTTAGATTAAGAGAGGTATAGTAGTGTGCTAGCGTAAATTATATTCTATTGTTTCTAAAGGTGTGGATACAAGAGAAATAGGAAATAAGTGAGAGTGCTACAGAAGCTGAAGATATAAACATTAAATTTATTAAAACAATTAGCTGGAAATAGATTTTAAATATAAAATAGGGATGTCTTCCTTCAAATAAAAAATAAGAAACTAAAAAACTATATTAGGCTGTAAAAATATAGCAAGCAGTTTGATTCAAATTCAGGGCCAGATTTACCATTAGGCAGAGTAGGCATGTGCCTAAAGGCGCCTTCCATAAAGGGGCACCTGTCTCCCTGCTCCATATGCCTTTTCTGCACACCTCTGCGGCTCTGCCCTCACTCACTATAGTAGATAATAACTTTTCCCTAAACAAAGAAGGCCGTCACGCTGGGCGGTCTGGTCTGTTTCTCCAGTGAATGCAGACAGAGCAGCCAGAGTGGCCTGAGAGTAAACGTGTGGAGGTTGGTTCTTTTATGGGTAGTGACAGTGAATGACCATTTGTGCGCTATTACAGGAACTTGGTCAGCAAAGTTTCTAAATGAAGCATATAGTCTAGACAACCTGCACTTTTCTTGTATAAATTATATTAAAAAAATACTGTTCTGACTGGAATCTCATCATACTGGGCAAATACTGTCTGGAGTGTTATGTTATAGATCATGGACTGCCTTTTATGTGGCAAAATTAGCATCTGCTGTAAAAAAAATCATAATTCTATAAAGTTTTAGACTGTATCTATAGGTTCATACATGTGAACCTGGAGCGCATGGTGGGCGCTCTAGATTTTGGTGCCTACAGGAACTTGGGCTGTAAATCCGGCCCTGTTCAAATCTGCAACATAAGTAACAACAGATCCAATCAATATTTTTGTATATAAAACAAGCTTCTATGAAGCATACCACCGTGGGCTCTGCCACCGTATCTAAACTCCCATCCACTATTGATATAGTGAAGAAGGTATTAAATCCGTGTAATCTAGATTAAAGAAGTTGCAGTGAGCAGCATGTTTTAAATAGGCAACATAAGTGACAGTCTCAATCAATATTGAAATTTGAATATAAAGCTTTTTGGAAACGTACCACCATGGGCGCTGCAACCTTATATTACAGTGCAAGTATCGCGGCTTCCATACACTATCGTTATAGTGAAGAAGTAAGTATGATGATATAGTTGCAATATAAAATTACCTTTGACAGTTCTATACCAGGCATCCGATTGTTGTTTTTACAAGTGTGGCAAACCTCTTGCTGTATAGGAGTTTTACTTTGACTGTGGTACAGGTCCTGCATTTAGTAGTGCATAGCACGCAGGAAGCTTGAAATTCTCATTTGGACTTTTGTATCTTCAATGAAGATTTTAACAAAATAAGATAACCTGGGTTATAATCAAAAGTGCTCCAGTTATTAGTACTAAAACACAATAACTATGCATCAACTTCCAACATGTTTCACCCTCAAAAGGGCTTTACCAAGGATAAGTTAAGCATATGTGTGCATGACTTATAAATGTCCTTCCAGCTTCTTATTGGTCAGTTCTTAATTGCACTTAATAAAAGATGGATCAATTTAATTCTGTGAGTTCAGGATCTTTTAAGATGGTATCGCCGTATGAAAAATAAACACATCCAAATATATTAAATCAGTTTCAAACAGCCTAGTGAAATCCAAATATGAACATTATAATATTATTACAGGTATCTAAAGATTATATAAAACAATATACAGATATATAAAAAATATACATAAATATATCTCAGGTAGCCTAAAGAATTACGTAGGTAGAACTTATGTTATATTATAAAGTATATTGAAAGTATGATGAAAGTTTTCATTATTGGAAATATACGGAGCTTAAAGTGAAACCCTAAGTGTTAGAAACATTAAGGAAAGTGATCTCAATATATTATCGGATGCCTGGTATAGAACTGTCTAAGGTAATTTTATAATGCAACTATATTGTCATACTCACGTCTTCACTATAACGATAGTGTATGGAAGCCTGGATACTTGCACTATAATATAAGGTGGCAGGGCCCATGGTGGTACGCTTTCAAGAAGCTTTAAATTCAATTTTCAATATTGAGTGAGACTGTCACTCATGATGTCTTTTTATAAACACACTGCTCACTACAACTTCTTTAAATTAGTCTAGATTACACAGATTTCATACCTTCTTAACTATATCAATAGTGGATGGGAGTTTGGATACCTGGACTGTAATATAAGGTGGCAGAACCCACGGTGGTATGCTTCATAGAAACTTATTTTATGTACAAAAATATCGATTGGATCTGTTGTTACTTATGTTGCAGATTTGAATCAAACTGCTTGATATATTTTTACAGCCTAATAAACGGCTAGATTACGAGTTTTTGTCTGTAAGACTTGCGGTGGTAACGTGCAGTATATGCTCACCGCTCACCTACAAACAACGCTGGTATTACAGGTTTTTTTAAAGTGAGCGGAGAGCAAAATTTAGCTCCACATCTCACTGTAATACCAGCGCTGCTTACGGTAGCAGTGAGCTGGCTAAACGTGCTCATGCACGATTTCCCCATAGGAATCAATGGGGCTGATTCAGCTGAAAAAAGTCTAACACCTGCAACAAAGCAGCGTTCAGCTCCTAACGCAAGCCCCATTGATTCCTATGGGGAAATACATTTTATGTCTACACCTAACACCCTAACATGAACCCCGAGTCTAAACAACCCTAATCTTACACTTATTAACCCCTAATCTGCCGCCCCCAACATCGCCGATACCTACATTATACTTATTAAGCCCTAATCTGCCGCCCCCGACATCGCCGCCACCTACATTATACTTATGAACCCCTAATCTGTCGCCCCCAACATCGCCGCCACCTACATTATAGTTATTAACCCCCAGTCATCGCCGCCCCCAATGTCATCGAAACCTGCCTACAATTATTAACCCCTAATCTGCTGCCCCAACGTCGCCGCCACTATAATAAAGATATTAACCCCTAAACCTAAGTCTAACCCTAACCCCCCTAACTTAAATATAATTTAAATAAATCTAAATAAAAATACTATTATTAAATTAAATTATTCCTATTTAAACTAAATACTTACCTATAAAATAAACCCTAAGATAGCTACAATATAACTAATAGTTATATTGTATCTATCTTAGGGTTTATTTTTATTTTACAGGCAACTTTGTATTTTTTTTTAGTAGGTACAATAGTTATTAAATAGTTATTAACTATTTAATAGCTACCTAGTTAAAATAAAGACAAATTTACCTGTAAAATAAAAATACAATTACACCTAACACTACACTATAATTAAATTAATTCCCTAAACTAACTACAATTAAATACAATTAAATACAATTATCTAAAATTATGGAAAAAAACAAACACTAAATTACAGAAAATAATAAAATAATTACAATTTTTTTTAAAACTAATTACACCTAATCTAATCCCCCTAATAAAATAAAAAAGCCCCCCAAAATAATACAAATCCCTACCCTATACTAAATTACAAATAGCCCTTAAAAGGGCTTTTTGCAGGACATTGCCCCAAAGCAATCAGCTCTTTTACCTGTAAAAAAAAAAAGAGACAATACTCCCCCCAATATTACAACCCACCACCCACACACCCAACCCTACTCTAAAACCCACCCAATCCCCCCTTAATAAAACCTAACACTACCCCCTTGAAGATCACCCTACCTTGAGACGTCTTCACCCAACCGGGCAGAATTGGTCCTCCAGACGGTCCGAAGTCTTCATCCTATCCAGGCAGAAGAGGTCCTCCAGACGGGCAGAAGTCTTCATCCAGACGGCATCTTCTATCTTCATCCATTAGGAGCGGAGTGGGTCCATCTTCAAGGCATCTGACGCGGAGCATCCTCTTCGTTCGATGGCGACTGGAACAATGACGGGTCCTTTAAATGACGTCATTCAAGATGGCATCCCTTCAATTCTGATTGGCTGATAGAATTCTATCAGCTAATCAGAATTAAGGTAGAAAATATCCTATTGGCTGATCCAATCAGCCAATAGGATTGAGGTTGCATTCTATTAGCTGTTCCAATCAGCCAATAGGATTGAACTTCAATCTTATTGGCTGATTGGATCAGCCAATAGGATTTTTTTCTACCTTAATTCCGATAGGGTGATCTTCAAGGGGGTAGTGTTAGGTTTT
This sequence comes from Bombina bombina, assembly GCF_027579735.1. Lineage (NCBI taxonomy): Eukaryota > Metazoa > Chordata > Amphibia > Anura > Bombinatoridae > Bombina > Bombina bombina. The sequence goes on along the minus strand of NC_069503.1, from coordinate 363,541,247 downwards.
ATTAAGGGGGAATTGTGTGGGTTTTAGAGTAGGGTTGGGTGTGTGGGTGGTGGGTTGTAATGTTGGGGGGGCTTGTCTTTTTTTTTTTACAGGTAAAAGAGCTGATTACTTTGGGGCAATGCCCCGCAAAAAGCCCTTTTAAGGGCTATTTGTAATTTAGTATAGTGTAGGGATTTGTATTATTTTGGGGGGCTTTTTTATTTTATTAGGGGGATTAGATTAGGTGTAATTAGTTTTAAAAAAAATGTAATTATTTTATTATTTTCTGTAATTTAGTGTTTTTTTCCGTAATTTAGTTTATTTAATTTAATTGTAATTAATTGTAGTTAATTTAGGTAATTTATTTAATTATAGTGTAGTGTTAGGTGTAATTGTAACTTAGGTTAGGATTTATTTTACAGGTATATTTGTATTTATTTTAGCTAGGTAGTTATTAAATAGTTAATAACTATTTAATAACTATTCTACCTAGTTAAAATAAATATAAAGTTGCCTGTAAAATAAAAATAAATCCTAAGCTAGCTACAATGTAACTATTAGTTATATTGTAGCTATCTTAGGGTTTATTTTATCGGTAAGTATTTAGTTTTAAATAGGAATAATTTATTTAATTGTAGTAATTTTATTTCAATTTATTTAAATAATATTTGTTAGGGGGGTGTTAGGGTTAGACAGATTTTGGGGTTAATAAATGTAATATACTGGCGGCAACGTTGGGGTCAGCAGATTAGGGGTTAATAAATGTAGGTAGGTGTCGGCGATGTTAGGGACGGCAGATTAGGGGTTAATAATATTTAACTAGTGTTTGTGCGGCGGGAGTGCAGAGGTTTAGGGGTTAATACATTTATTGAAGTGGCGGCGATGTCCGGTTAGGCAGATTAGGGGTTAACATTTTTAATATAGTGTTTGCGATGTGGGGGGGCCTCGGTTTAGGGGTTAATAGGTAGTTTATGGGTGTTAGTGTACTTTTTAGCACTTTAGTTAAGAGTTTTATGTTACGGCGTTAGCCCATAAAACTCTTAACTACTGACTTTTAAATGCAGTATCAGTCTTGACAGGAGAGGCTATACCGCTCACTTTTTCCAAGACTCGTAATACCGGTGTTAGGAAAAGCCCATTGAAATGATAGGATACGCAATTTACGTAAGTGGATTTGCTGTATGCTCGAGTCGCGGAAAAAAATTGAGCGGTACACCTGTACCTGCAAGACTCGTAATACCAGCGGGCGTTAAAAAGCAGCGTTGGGACCTCTCAACGTTGCTTTTTAAGGCTAACGCAAGACTCGTAATCTAGGCGATAGGGAGACGTCCCTATTTTATATTTAAAATCTATTTCCAGCTAATTTTTTTAATAAATGTAATGTTTATATATTCAGTTTCTGTAGCACTATCACTTATTTCCTATTTCCCTAAACGACTCTTCTCTCTCCTCTACCCACCTGCACCACTCCCTTTATCTGCCTTTAGTGCTCAAGACCTGGTAGACTTTTTAAACAAAACGCATACTATCCGAGGCAACATCCTGACACAAGCCTGCAATCTTCCATCTCCATCCCTAGTCACTCCCTCTGCCACTCTCTGCATCTTCTCCCCAGACACCGCAAATGAAGTGGGTTCCTTATCTTCCTCACGCCTCAGTACCTGCCCGCTTGACCCTATCCCTTCACATCTATTACCTTCTTGTCTTCCACCCTCACTTCAGCTCATACTCACATCTTTAACCTTTCCCTTTCTACTGGTTCATTCCCATCTTCTTTCAAACATGCAAGGGTCACCCCATCCTCAAAAAACCCTCCCTCAACCCTAATTCTCCTGCAAACTACCGCCCGGCATAAATGTTTTCACTAACTTCAAAACTCTTGGAAAAACTAGTTTTTGACCGTCAAACCCGCTTCCTGTCCTCCAACTCTTGCTTGACTCCCTACAATCTGGCTTCTGTCCCCAACACTCTGAGAGACTGCTCTCAACAAGGTTACTAATGATCTTCTCTATATTAAAAATAATGGCCACTACTTTATAATTATCTTACTTGACCTCTCACCTCCCTTTGACACAGTTGACCACCCCCTCCTCCTACAGATTCTCGGCTCTCTTTGTCTCTGAGACACCACCGTTTCTTGGATTTATTCTTATCTCTCTAACAGTTCTTTTTCTGTCTCATTTGCTGGCGACTCCTCCTCTTCAATACCCTTGTCTGTTGGAGTACCTCAAGGCTCTGTCCTGGGTCTTCTACTCTTCTTTATTTATACTTCTTCACTTGGTAAACTTATCAACAGCTATGGCTTCAAAAAACACCTCTATGCTGATGATACTTAGATCTACCTCTCCACCCCTGCTTTCTCTCCCTCTGTCCCTTCTCATATCAGCGACTGCTTATCTGGCATTTCTTTCTGGATTGCCTCTCACTACCTAAAGATTAACATGTCCAAGCAAGACTAAGCTCCTTTTAATCCCCCCTCTAGCTCTACTTCAATTTATGACTTTTCTATCATTGTTGGCTGCACCACTATCTCCCCAAACCCCAAGACAACTTCCTTGGAGTTACACTTAACTCCAATCTTTCTTTCATGCCCCATATCCAATTGCTCTCCTCATGCTGCTGCAACCACCTAAGCAATATCATTTGTTTCTGAGCGCTGACACCACTAAGCAACTAATCCACTCGCTGGTAATTTCCAGACTTTACTACTGTAAAAACCTACTAACTGGCCTTCCTCTCTCCCACCTCTTGTCAGGGTGCCAGGAATCAGACTGAGATGAGAAGTGCAAAAATAATCACACCTTTATTAATAGCAAAAAATAATAAAAAGTCCACAAGTCAAATAACAAGCCAGGAATCAAAACCAGAGCTGGTAGTCAGACGAGCTGAGTCAGGAGCCAAAGCGAGTAGCCAGACAAGCCGGAATCAGGAAAAAGAAGAACAGCAGCGTCAGGAACAAGCCAGGGATCAGGAACCAGGAGGGACGTCAGACAGCCAGGTAATACACAGGAGCTCTCACAAACAGGTCTGAGACAACGCAAGGGCAAAGCATACTGAACAGAGGCCCTTTAAATAATAAGTGATGACATTACAATTTTGAGACTGCATCCTGTCTCACACGGATGATGTACACCAGTCTGGCCATAAAAGGAAGTGCAGGAAATGAGCAGCATCACACAGTATGCACCAGAGTCAGCAAGAGAGGTGAGTAAAATGGCTGCCAGCAGCACATGGCAAACAAAACAGGGAAAAAACCCTGACAGTACCCTCCCCTTAATAACCCCTCCCCCGCGGGAGGACAAAAGGCTTATTGGGGAAACAGGCATGGAAGGCACGGAGGAGGGCGGGCCCATGAAAATCAGAGGAGGGAACCCATGAACGGTCCTCCGGACCGTAGCCCCTCCAGTGAACCAAATACTGTACGTGACCCCTGGACATAGAAGAGTCAATAATGCTGCTGACCTCATACTCCTCATGGTTGTCAACAAAGATAGGATGGAGACGAGGCAACACAGTGGTAAACCAATTACAAACCAATGGTTTCAAGAGGGAGACATGAAAAACATTGGAGATGTGCATTGCAGGAGGAAGGTCAAAAGTGTAGGCCACAGGATTGACCCGTCGGAGTATTTGAAAAGGAGATGTGCATTGCAGGAGGAAAGTCAAGAGTGTAGGTCACAGGATTGACCCGTTGGAGTATTTGAAAAGGATCAACATAACGGGGAGCCAGTTTATTGGAAGGCACATGAAGATTCAAGTTGCGGGAGGACAGCCAAATTCTCTCACCAACCTGGTAGGAAGGCACGGGCAGACACCTACGATCAGCCTAGAACTTTTGTTGCTGCATAGAATGATGAAGGCAATCCTGAATCTGCACCCACATGGAACGGAGTTGATGCTCTTCCAAAGCCGGAATACCCTGAGACATGAATGAATCGTGCAACAAGGATGGTTGAAACCCATAATTCGCAATAAACGGGGATAACTTGGAGGAAGCATTAATAGCACTATTACGAGCAAACGCTGTCCAAGGTAACAGTTCAGACCAATTATTGTGGTGATCTGATTCATAGCAATGGAGGAAATGTTCCAGAGCTTGATTAGACAGTTCCGTAGCCCGATTGGATTGAGGGTGATATGCCGAGGAGAAGGAAAGCTGGATCCCCATTTGAGCACAAAAGGAACGCCAAAATCTGGAGACAAACTGGCTACCTCGGTCCGACACTATCTCCTTGGGTAACCCATGTAAACGGAAGACATCCCGAGCAAAAATTGAAGCAAGCTCTTTAGTGGTAGGCAATTTCTTCAAGGGAATGCAATGTGACATTTTAGAAAAATGGTCAACCACCATAAGGATAACAGTATTGCCATTGGAAACAGGGAGCTTCACACAGGAAGACGTTGAGGAGTCTTATTCTGTGCACAAACTGAGCAGGAGGCAACATATGCAGCCACATCAGAATGAAGACCTGGCCACCAGAATTGTCGAGTGACAGACCAAATCATTTGGTTCTTGCCTGGGTGACCTGCAGTTTTAGGATAGTGGAAAGTGTGCAAAAGTTTAGTTTGAAGATTCTCAGGAACAAAAACACTTACCACTAGGTTTCTCAGGAGGTGCATTGGTTTGTGCAGCCAGGATCTCCTCCCCCAAGGGAGAAGTCAAATTAGTATGTATGGTAGCCAAAATATGGTCAGGAGGTATAACTGGAGTAGGTACAGACTCCTCCTTGGACAGAGGGGAAAAGTCGAGAGAGGGCATCAGCCCTAACATTCTTACTACCAGGCAGGTAGGAGACCAGATAATTAAACCAAGACAAAAATAGCACCCATCTGGCCTGTCGGGCGACAAACGTTTTGCTTCAGATAGATAAGTTAAATTCTTGGTCAGTAAGAATGAGCACTGGCACGCTAGTACCCTCGAGAAAATGCCTCCATTCCTTGAGTGACAAAATTATGGCCAGTAATTCCCTGTCGCCAATTTCATAATTGCCCTCTGCTGGAGACAATTTCTTAGAGAAGAGACCACACGGATGCAAGGAACCGTCAGGCATAGGACGTTGAGACAAAAGGGCACCTACTCCAGTCTCAGACACATCGACCTCAAGAACGAAAGGCAGGACAGGGTTAGGATGAGCCAGAAATGGAGTGGCAGCAAAGGCAGTCTTAAGACTATCAAAGGCCTTAATGGCAGTAGGTGACCAATGTCAAGTGGATCATTTTCTTTACGGGTCATGTCTGTGATAGGTTTGACCAAGGAAGAATAGTTTTTAATAAACTTTCTATAGTAATTTGCGAACCCCAAAAAATGTTGAATAGACCAAAGACCAACTGGGCAAGGCCACTGCAGAACTGCAGATAACTTGTCAGGATCCATGGAGAACCCTGCAACGGAGATAACATAACCTAGGAAGGTTACTTGAGTCTGATGGAACTCACATTTCTCGAGTTTACAAAACAGGCCGTTCTCACATAGTCTCTGAAGAACCTGTGTAACATCAGAACGATGAGCTTCAAGTGTGGGTGAGTGTAAGAGGATGTCGTCCAAGTACACCACAACACACTGTTGCAACATGTCTCGTAGGACATCATTAATAAATTCCTGGAAAACAGCAGGAGCATTACATAGGCCAAAGGGCATTACAAGATTCTCATAATGATGAGATTGTACGCTCCTCTCAAATCAAGTTTAGTAAAGACCGTAGTTCCCTTGAGGCGGTCAAAGAGTTCTGTAATGAGCGGAATAGGGTAAACATTCTTAATGGTAAGATAATTAAGACCCATATAATCGATGTTTTTTCTTAACTCGCCACCCTTTTTCTTCACAAAGAAGAAGCCAGCCCCTGCAGGAGAGCAGGATTTGTGGATGATCCCCGCGACAGAGCATCGGCAACATACTCCTCCATAGCACAATTCTCCGCAACAGACAGAGGGTAAACCTGGCCCCGAGGAGGAATGGCTCCAGGTTGCAGGTCTATGGCACAACCGTTAGACCGGTGAGGAGGCAACGTACCAGCACGCACCTTGTCAAAAACGTCTAGGAACTCTCTGTACTCCTCTGGCAATTGAGATATCGAAGAAGTGCACAAGACTTTAACTGGTTTCTGAAGACAAGTGGAAATACATTGCGGAGACCACAACATAATTCCGGACCTGCGCCAGTCGAGACTGGGATTGTGCTTTTGGAGCCAGGGATAACCCAGAACAAGCAGAAAATGCGGAGAGTTTATCACCTGGAACTGGAGGGTTTCAAAATGAAGAGCCCCAACAGCCATGGATAAAGGAGCAGTTTCGTAAGTAACGAGTGCTGGCTGAACGGGCCTGCCTCAATGGCCTAAATATTAAGTGGAACGGACCAAAGCAAAGCAGGAATGGAGTGCTTTGATACAAAAGCACTGTCACTGAAATAGCCCACAGCACCGGAGTCAACAAGAGCCTGGGTGACTATGGAGGAGTCCACCCAGGAAAGGACAACCGTGACCAAAGGTTTCCAGGGACGAGGATAAACCACCCAAGGTCTGCCCCCGACATGAGGTGTGAGCATTTCCTGGCCGTGTAGAACAAGACTTCAAAAGGTGGCCCTGTAACCCACAATAGAGGCAGAGCCCCTCCTTCCTCTTAAAGGCCCTCTCCGCCACGGAGAGACACGTGAACCCAACTGCATTGGCTCAGCAGTACCTGGTGACTCAGGACAAGGAGGCATGAGAAGAGAGGGAGGCATGGGTGGGAATGAACATGTAGGAGACAACGGAACAGGAGGCTTCCTCAAGTGCTCCTTGAAAGAGGGCCTCACAATTAGTTTGATGTCAATTAGGATAAAAAAAGACACCAATGCCTCAAGATCTTCTGGTAAATCTCTAGCAGCAACTTTGTGTTTAATCGCATCAAAGAGCCCATGAAAGAAGGCGGCAACAAGGGCTTCATTGTTCCAACCTACTTCTGCGGCAAGCGTACGGAACTCAATAGCATACTGAGCAACAGATCTTGTACCTTGCTGAATGGACATGAGTCATTTGCAGCAGAGGAGGAGCGAGCCGGAAGATCAAATACCCTTCGAAAGGAGGCCACAAATTCAGGGTAATTTGAAATCACAGGTTTATTAGTCTCCCACAAGGGATTAGCCCAGGCAAGAGCTGTGTCAGAGAGTAACGAGATGAGAAATCCCACCTTAGCTCTGTCAGAGGGAAACGTCTGAGGTAACATCTCAAAGTAAATGCCCACCTGGTTCAAAAACCCTCTGCACTGAATAGGATCACCTCCATATCGCTGAGGTAGAGATGCAGAACTGGACATGCTCCTGGTAGGACTAGGTGCAGCAGTAGAAACAGGAGCAGCCATAACTTGCGGGACACTTTGGTCCAAATGTGCAGTGCGAGTCAGCAGGGTTTGCAGGGCTAGTGCAAATTGATCCAAGGGGTGATCCTGTTCATCCATCCTGGAAATTATGGCAGGTAAAGGTGGATTATTAGCACCATCAGGATTCATGGCCCTTGCGTAATGTCAGGGTGCCAGGAATCAGACTGAGACGAGAAGTGCAAAAATAATCATACCTTTATTAATAGCAAAAAATAATAAAAAGTCCACAAGTCAAATAACAAGCCAGGAATCAAAACCAGAGCTGGTAGTCAGACGAGCCGAGTCAGGAGCCAAAGCAAGTAGTCAGACGAACCGGAATCAGGAACAAGGAGAACAGCAGAGTCAGGAACAAGCCAGGGATCAGGAACCAGGAGGGACATCAGACAGCCAGGTAATACACAGGAGCTCTCACAAACAGGTCTGAGACAATGCAAGGGCAAAGCATACTGAACAGAGGCCCTTTAAATAATAAGTGAAGACATCACAATTCTGAGACTGCATCCTGTCTCACACGGATGATGTACACCAGTCTGGCCTTAAAGGAAGTGAGCAGCATCACACAGTATGCACCAGAGTCAGCAAGAGAGGTGAGTAAAATGGCTGCCAGCAGCACATGGCAAACAAAACAGGGAAAACACCCTGACACCTCCCCCCTTCAATCCATCCTAGATGCCTCTGCCAGGCTAATCCACCTTTCCTGACACTATGTATCTGCTGCCCCTCTCTGTGAGTTCCTGCACTGGCTCCCCATTCACAGCAGAATTCAATTCAAAATTCTCACCTTGACCTACAAAGCCCTTACCAATGATGCCTCCCACTACCTGTCCTCACTAATCAACAAATATACTGCAGCCCGCCTACTGAGGTCCAACAATGACCTGCCCCTTGGGTCTTCTACAATCACCTCCTCCCATGCTAGACTGCAGGACTTCTCATGTGCTGCACCAATCTACACTCACTTCTTCATGCTGTCCTACTTTCCCATAATCTGACCTCTTTCAAACGTTCCCTAAAGACACTTTTGTTCAAGGAAGCCTACCACCCAAATCAGTAACAAATTAATTCCACCTACCTATTAACTGCCTTAATCTAACTCTGTACTAACATCATTCTTACCCTTGCAGCCCCTAGCAGCTATTAAATAAAAAGTAAACTAAGTATAGACAAAATAATTATCAAGGAGCAATTTCCCATAGATTTATAGCTTATATAGCAGAGATGAAATGGAGAGTAATGAGAGTGTATTTAGGATTTATTTATGTGAGTAAGAAATATGGCTTAGAGCAGAGGATTTAGATAGAAGAAGGAAATTATGCTTTGTAGGTACTAGAACACAGGTGGTAGAAATAGCCAGGAAGAATAAGCACACACAGGAAAAGAGATGAATTGACTAGTCAGGGGGAGTAGGAAGATGAAAGCAAAAACACTGTTATAAAGTACCTAAACAACATATGAACCAAGGATGTGCCATAAAAGGAATATTTCCCATGATTAATGCTATATTAGCCTAAAGCAATAAGAGGATAAGTAACTGTTCAGAACATTAGCATTATGATTGCAAGTATCCCCCAGTTGCAAATTGACACATATTTTCAACAAGTGAAAGGAATAGCTGCACAATCCTTTGCCAAGGTAATAGAGTGTATAAGAAAGCCAACATTCTAAACCAGAGCTTTCCAAATTTCTCATGTTGATGACACACTTTTTAGACCTACATCATTTCGCGACACAGTAATTCAGTTGTACTAAACGGGAGGTTAAACTAACTTGTTTTAAGAGATACGGACACATACATAAATTATATAATAACAAAATGTATTTACAAGTAACAGTATGTATGTGCAAGAATTAAAAAAAAGTTTAATAACACCAATAGCTACTTACTATTTTAATGGGATGTATGAGGTTGATGGGATGAACACAGTTTCTGAATATTTAGTGGAATATTAGATAAAGACACTCGCATTTCATCATCAAGCATTTTTAAGCTTCCACTTCCTATCCGTATATCAAGAGCAGGAGCAGTAATGCACTACTGGGAGCTAGCTGCAAAAAAAACAACACTTTGACTTCTGATTTCAGCTTAGCGTTTAAGCTGCTGCCCTCAGAGCTCTGCGAGTCCGACTGACTACTGCCAGGGCTGCAAACACACTGCTGTCCCACTCACTGACTACATGCGCCGTCACGAGCTGATTGAGGATATTACACGTGCAGTCAGGAGCCAATGTGCCGCCAAAGCCGTCAATGGGAATAGTTTCAGTTCCGGCTGAGCTGCGCCAATAGGTTAAGATGATCTGTTACCCACTAGGTATCAATCACATGTCAACCACGTGATATGTGTAGTAGGCAGGCGGAAAGTCGGAAACCAAAAAAAAAATGTACAAATAATTTTAAATTCAAAAACATTTGTGCTGAAGCAAGGACACACCTACACACTGCTGCCGACACACTAACGTGTCACGACAAACTGTTTGTAAAGCACTGTTCTAAACATTCCTATACATTTTACTGGTTCCAGAATCATGATGCAGAGCTGTATTTATAATACCATTTCTAATGCTGAACTTTTCACATGCTGACATTGTCATTGTATTAATGCCATATGTGCTTCCTACCCTTATGCAGATGACTTGTGCAGACTCTGAGTTTGTGGTGGGAGTTTGCCATAAATCAGCACAGGCAGAAAAATTAGGTGTTTGGTTGTGAAAATTATGACATTATAAACAAAGCAAGGTCAGCACTGCTTTATTTGAATTGCCCTATTTTGAATGTCAGTATTTACATGACAACATCAAAGGGACAATATACACTGGATTTTTATTCGCATAAATGTTTTGTAGATGATCCATTTATATAGCCTATCTTGGAGTATTTGTCTAATAATGTATATTTTTGCATATTTTTAAATAACATTGTGCTTATTTTCAGACTTTTAGCCAAGCCCCAAAGTTTTAGAGTATACTGCTGTATACTTACTAGAGCTTGCTCCTGTTTGTGTAAAGGGTCTTTTCATATGCAGAGGAAGGGGGAGGGGGGAGTGTATGCTTACACAAGGTGTCACAGTCAACCTAATCAAAAGTGCTAAACTGGGAGCTTCTAAGTTTTTAAAAGGTTATATACTGGATTTTTAGATCAGCATCTGTGCGTATTATTATTTATAGTAGTGTCTATTACATGCAGTTATATGAAAATTGGTGTATACTGTCCCTTTAACAAATTATACAAATGTATTGCTTAAGAGTAGATACAATAAGATAAAAATTATCCATTCAGATTCCAAAAATTAGCTTGAGCTAACACATAACAGCGCTATTGAGACCTGAAATAAAGTGTTACGGCTAGAAAGATTTTGTAATAAAACACATTTGGCTAGATTACGAGTTGTGCGTTAAGGTAAAAATGCAGCGTTAACAGGTCCTAATGCTGTTTTTTTACTACCGCTGCTATTACGAGTCTTGCAGGTTTAGGGGCCCAGCACACTTTTTTGGCCTTACCGCAAACCGACTTATGTAAACTTTGTAAACCCTTTTTTCTATGGGACTTCCATAGCGCTGGTATTACGAGTCTGTCCTGGGAGGCCAAAAAGTGAGCGGTACTCCCTCTACCTCCAAGATCCATAACGCATTTTAAAGTCAGTAGTACAACACTGTAGCATAAAACTCATAACCAAAGTGCTAAAAAGTACACTAAACACCCATAAACTACCTGTTAACCTCTAAACCGAGGCCCTCCCGCATCGCAAACACTAAAATTAAATTATTAACCCCTAATCTGCCGCGCCGGACATCGCCGTCACTAGAATAAACATATTAACCCCTAAACCGCAGCACTCCTGCCTCGCAAACACTAGTTAAATATTATTAACCCCTGATCTGCCATCCCTAACATCGCCGCCACCTACATTATACTTTTTAACCCCTAATCTGCCGCCCCCAATGTCGCTGCCACTATATTAAATTTATTAACCCCTATACCTAAGTCTAACCCTAACCCTAACACCCCCTAATTGAAATATAATTTAAATAAATCTAAATAAAATTACTATCATTAACTACATTATTCCTATTTAAAACTAAATACTTACCTATAAAATAAACCCTAAGCTAGCTACAATATAACTAATAGTTACATTGTAGCTAGCTTAGGCTTTATTTTTATTTTACAGGCAAGTGTGTATTTATTTTAACTAGGTAGAATAGTTATTAAATAGTTATTAACTATTTAATAACTACCTAGCTAAAATAAATACAAATTTACCTGTAAAATAAAACCTAACCTAAGTTACAATAACACCTAACACTAGACTACAATTAAATAACTTACCTAAATTAAATATAATTAAATAAATTAAATTAGCTAAATCACAAAAAAAAACACTAAATTACAGATCTTTAAACTAATTACACTTAATCTAAGAGCCCTATCAAAATAAAAAAAGCCCCCCCAAAATTAAAAAAAAAAACCCTTGCCTAAGCTAAACTACCAATAGCCCTTAAAATGGCCTTTTGCGGGGCATTGCCCCAAAGAAATCAGCTCTTTTTCCTGTAAAAAAAAAATACAAACACCTCCCCAACAGTAAAACCCACCACCCTCACAACCAACCCCCCAAATAAAATACTAACTAAAAAAAACCTAAGCTCCCCATTGCCCTGAAAAGGGCATTTGAATGGGCATTGCCCTTAAAAGGGCATTTAGCTCTATTGCAGCCCAAAGTCCCTAATCTAAAAAATATACCCACCCAATACACCCATAAAAAAATCCTAACACTAACCCCCGAAGATTCACTTAGGTTTAGGGGTTAATAAATTTAATATAGTGGCAGCAACATTGGGGGAGGGAGATTAGGGGTTAATAAATATAATGTAGGTGTCAGCAATGTTGGGGGCAGCAGATTAGGGGTTAATAAGTATAATGTAGGTGGCGGTGGTGTCCGGAGCGGCAGATTAGGGGTTAATAAGTATAATGCAGGTGGCGGCAATGTCGGGGGCGGCAGATCAGGGGTTAATAAGTGTAAGATTAGGGGTGTTTAGACTAGGGTTCATGTTAGGGTGTTAGGTGTAAACATAAAATGTAGTTTCTCCATAAGAATCAATGGGGCTGCGTTACTGAGTTTTACGCTGCTTTTTTGCAGGTGTTTGAATTTTTCTCAGCCGGCACTCCCCATATATATATATATATATATATATATATATATATATATAAAAAATATATCTATATATATATATATATATATATATATATATATATATATACATAGTATAAATGTGTTTGTGTGTGTGAAAATGAATATGTGTATATCTGTGGGTTACATGTGTATTGTGTATATATTTGTTTTATATGTGTACATTATGCGCCAGTAGAGCACTATCAGTTACGCGCGAGCAATAAGGGATTTATCATGGGTGTTTGCTCTCGTCCGGTTTACCACTGGTATAACGAGTTCAAAGTAAATGTGATCGCTTGAGTAGAATCGCCATTTACACTAGAATGATTACCGCATCCTCAGAGCTCTGTTTCCTGAAACAAAAAAGTGTCACAAAACACATAAAAAATAAATTATAACGTACACTTACACTTATAACACAATCTAATAAAAATTATTTTAAAAAAAGTATTGCACACAAAAGTTATAATGGACTCAAAGATATAAGGTCTCAGGCAAAGGACTTTAACATAGAGATACATACCTATACATGTCTAAAGATGTATATGCATGTATATATGTATATATGTGTATATATATGTATATATGTGTATATATATGTATATATGTGTGTATATATATATATATATATATATATATAATTTATACATATGTCTATATATGTGTGTGTACATATGTATTTATATGTGTGTATAATATAAACACATTTGAACACATAAATACATATGTACACTTATATAGACATATAAGTGCATTGGAGCCCTTTGCAGTTAAGTAGATGAAAACATGAAAAAGCATATTTATGCAATATTCATATTTAATAAAGTGTTATACTCTGTGTTTAATGTAAATATTTCCCATTCCAATGTTCTGCATATAGCAGAATATATTCTATGTATTTGTAAATAGATAGTCCTATATATATGTATATATTAAACCTATATATAATCATGCATATAGATTGATATTGTAACAAAATACCATCAAATATATATATAAATATTTATTTATGAATAAATAGAACATATTCTTGTATGTCAAGAACATTGGCATGAGCCTCCCCTATGGAGAATATCTGAGAATAAGGAGAAATTGCACAGATATCTCCTCTTTCAAAAAAACAGCACAGGACTTGAAAGAAAGACTATTAAAAAGAGGCTACTCTAAGAGATCATTAGCCAAAGCCTACAACAAAGCGTTGAAGAAAAATAGGCAGGAATTACTTCAACCTAACAAAAAATGTGACTCAGAATCCAATATTATTAGATTTATATCGACCTACAATAAACAGAGTGATCAAGTGAGCTCTATTGTCCAGAAATACTGGTATATATTACAAAGTGATGAGAGTTTAAAAAAATTAATACCAGAAAAACCCTCTTTAACCTTTAGACGAGGTACAAAACCTAATGGACAATCTCACCACGAGCCATTTTGACAGAAATAGAAATAAAAAGCCAATACACCAAGGTTCCACCCCGTGTGGTCACTGCAAAACATGTCAATATATGACAAAAAAAGATTGTATTACTGACAGCTTTTCTAAAAAGGGGAGAATCAAAACACACATCAACTGTCAGAGTGATAATGTAATCTATTGCCTTTCTTGTTCATGTAATTTAATATACACAGGGATGACTACCCGCAAATTACGTACCAGAATTACTGAACATTTAAGTAACATACGTACTGCAGATAAAGACCAAAACGATGGTAAACAGATTACAAGTGTGGCAAAACATTTTCTGTTGAAACACGCTGGCAACACCACCTCTTTTAAGTGCTGGGGCCTGGAAAGGGTTAAACCAGGTATTAGAGGTGGCAATATTGAAAATGTTTTGCTACAAAAAGAAACAGGTTGGATCTTTAGGCTAAACTCAGTTACCCCTCATGGAATGAATGAAGCCAATAATTACTGGGTATTTCTATAAGATCATAATTTTGTCTGTCTGTCTGTATGTCATATGATACTTTATTGGATCTGAGTATATTTCCACTCTATAGTAGTGTTTAACCAATGAAAATCTATATTCATATGCAACTCTAAAGGTAGTTAATTTCTACTACGAAGGTGATAGAATTTGTGTCACATCTGTGAGAAGAATTGTTGCTCCTGTATTAGATAACATATAAGATTAAATGATTGTTGAAAAGTTATCGATACACACATAGAATGGAATAATAGTCTCTGTGCCGCCCATAGCATACTTAACACTACCACAGCCGCCTCTCAAACATAATGCGTATAAGAAAGGTCCTAGGTTTTTCTATCTCATTATATGAACCACATACATCGTTCTAATGTTATGCCACACTTATATGTATTTTCATACTAATTCAGTGGTATAATTTGAGTTGATTCTGTAATAGTGACAACATTAAAGACCATGGATAAACACATCAGCATTATGAGATTTACCTATGACTCAGTGTATTTGTATGAAAAGTGCTTACAATATGAGCTTATATATGTATTCGCTAATCAGAATATACTATATGGATTAGTGAATAGTGGGTTATATTTACTTATGGGATGATATATGGTTCCATATGATTTTGACTAATTAATAAGTTGAATCATAAATGAGTTCATACCTATTATCATTAATTATAGCTGTTCACCCGCTATTTGATTGCTTATGTCCTTTTAATGTATCAGCTATTTATATTTGATGTTTATAAATAGAGTGTATAACTCTTAATCTCACTTATGATCTATAAATAACAGTGTCAGCTGTCACAATAGAATTATTCATTTTTAATCGTAGCAATCTGTAGTTTATATACACATAGGGTTTATGTTAAATCAGATTGCTTTGACTGATGAAAATTCTGTTCTTCATTTTTAATTGAGAATAAATAATAAACATCCGATGTACAAAATACACTCCGCTTTTACATCAGCTGTTGGAAGCTCGTAAACATCGAACCTATGCTTTTCATTAAGAAAGGGATAATTCCACTTACATTTCATTGTTGAATAATGGCAGGTAATATATCGCAAAACTTTGAGCCTAATGGTTGCATTTAAGTGCGAATTTTTAAGACTATATGTATTGGTTATTGACATCGCCAGATATATAAACCAATCAGAGTGTCTATACATAAGTCTACACTTGCAACGTAGCCATTGGTGCTCTGATCTCTGAATGACAGTGCTAGCCGTCACAATAGAATTACACAATTTTAATTGTAGCAACCTGAAGTTTAGAATATACATAGGATCGATGTTAAATTAGTTTGCTGTGATAGATGATGAAAACTTTCTTCTTCTCTCTTTTAAGTGAGAATGAAAAATAACACCCAATGTATAAATAACACTCCGCCTTTACATGAGCTGACTGGAAACTCGTACACACCGAACCTTTACTCTCCACTAAGAAAGGGATGATTGCAATCACATTTCAGGGTTGAATAATGACAGATGATATCTCGCAATACTGGAAGCTTAAGAATTACATTGAATTGCACACTTCTAAGACGGTATGTATTGGCTACTGACACCACCGGATGTATAAACAATCAGGATGTCTATAACGCACAAGCCCACACTTGCAACATAGTCATTGGTGCTCTATGGGGCGGTTCCCGCCCCACGCTCATGATTGGCTGGCGAACCAGTAGTAATGCGCTATAAGAAAGGGTGGCACCCGGGCCTCGGCTTGTCTCGCCACATTGGAAAAGGCTGCTATTAACAGCCGAAACGCGTTTGTGTACTTAGTAAGCACTTTGGTGCACTTATTGGTTTTAAATTTTCTTAACTTGTCTCTTGTCCCTGTCACCTAAAGCCGAGGGAGCAGTTATCGGCCAGGAAACAGGGTGACAAGATGACTTTAGTTTAAGTTTATCAGGTACTATCTGTAAATAAGGTCTTGATGTTAAATTTTATTTTTTAACTTTAACATAATAAAAATTAAATTTTTTAATCTTCACTTATAGTAGGAATGAGTGCTAACAAACCCCATTCTTGAGGTTTTCTGACCTTTATTTGTTTAGAACATTGGCATGTGAAATAATCATATTTTTATGTCAGATTAGCGCACAATGGGGTTTGCTCCATCGACTTCTAATGGGGGTTACTTGAACGTGCACGTGGTATTCTAAGTTCAGCTTTTTGTGCTTGTTGGGTTAGCTCACGAGTGAAAACATTTTACTTTCAACTCATAAAACAAGCGCAACCCAACAAGGGCAAAAAGCTACTTCTAGCGCAGTTAATGCTTGAGCAAGAGCGTTAAATAGTGCTCCACTCCTAATCTGGCCCTCAATGTGTATATTCAAATTAAAAAGTTACATTTTGTTCTAAGTGAAGAACATGCCTATTTCAAGTATCTTCAGCTTTAGCGCAGTTGTCCTGGAGCACCTTTGAGCTAGTGCACAAGCAAAAGCAAGAGGCTTTTACAGAGCGCCCCAAAGAAGTCTATGGGGAAAGGGAGTAAGCGCGGCCAAGCTATCCACTTCCAGATGTTAGTGTGCCTGAGTCTTTCGCTCACACACTAAAATTACACTTGCAAATAAAACGAGCGCAAGAACAGACATGCTATTTGTTTACTTGAGTGCAGTTCGCGCTCAACAGCTCTAATATTTTTGTGCTCCACATAGATAGAGATCAAATTAATGTTTATTTTCTATAAATTATTATTGTTTATTATAAAAATACTTTCTTAAAAGTATAGTGGACTAAAAAAATACATATGAAAGAGTAACACATGTATAAGTATAAATTGATGTCCTGTTGGTATGAGGACATGCTTTCACAATCCTCCAAAGCAAAAGTTGGTTTGTTTGATCAGCTGACTTTAATTTAAAACATGACTGTAATACATTGTTAAATACCCTGTTTTAGTTGGAACAAAGAAAACATCTGAGTACAATGCCCCTTTAAGAAGACAACTTTAAGAGATATGCTGAGTACAGTGATTTATGCAAACTCATTTGTTGAACTCTGCTGCCACCATCTCTGAACATATTACAGTAAGGTAAATACAAAGCAGACCAGCAACAGTTACTGAGCTCATGACAAGCTGGAATGAGATGAAAAGATTTTTTTTGGTTCAGATGTCTCTTACAAAGCCGAGAGGCAGATATTTCTTGTGTCCTCTAATAACTTGTTTGACGTATGGTATAACAAACTATTATTGTATTAAGAACTTTATAAATGCTGCAAAGTGGGAGAAAGTTGAAAATAACGCTGTGCACAAGTACACATTTTGGCTTTTATTAACCCTATTTTTAACTGGAAGTGGACTAGTTACTTTTTCAATCAAGACTTGTAATTTTTCTCTCCTGCATAGTAAACTATAGTAATATCTATCTATCAAACTGTCTATCTGTCTGTCTATCTAATCTATCTATCTATTGTATTTGGTGGTATGTTTGGAAAGTAGCTATGCAATATCCTATGTATCTTCAGATCTTCAGAAATCAGAGAAAGTAAGAAACTTGGGTCTGTATTTGGTGTTCAAAATAAAGAGCTTCTTAAAATGATTACAATATTCCTTCTAAACAACAGCTAATATTTATTTATGAAACTATATAGCCTTTGTAAAATAATGGAGAAACAAAATAATTTCCCAGGATGCTTAGCTGTTGTGAAATCTTTGTATGCTGGTTTATTTTGCAAACATACTTGGAACACGTAGATATGCTAAAAATGCCTACCAAAAACCAAAAATAATAATAATAAAAAAAAGACTATTGTAGGAATGAAAAGTGTTTTTAAACAATAAAAGGTTTATTTAGTTGTTTTTTTCTCTCTTCAAACTAGCAATTTGTTCAAATCCAAGGCCTTCCTGAAATCTGCATTTTATTGCAGAATAGCAGTAATAGCCTATTTTATTATAAAGCTACTTTCTCACACAGATGGAGAAGATCAGTCTCTCTCTCTGTGACGTTGCTCCCTTCCCCCAAGTGCAGGCAGCCATAAATACTGTAAAATAGGCTAAATGTCAGGAAGGGCTTGAAGTTTGACATGCTGCTACATAACTAAAGCAGATGCTTTGTATAAATACTGAAACATCCTTCTGCTTGTGTGATACAAGATAATGTGGTTTCTGTAACTCAGACTCTAGTGGATTTTTCATATTTTAAGAAATATTTTGTAACTTCACTGCAAATGCCTGTATATATTTTTGACATAATTTCTAAACATATTTTAAAGGCAAATTTTTCCAGTTTCTGTACTTCAAAACACCTGATATTGCATACACTCTCACGTATAACACCTGGTTTACATTAACTGTACTTGTTGCACAAGTATGTGCAGTATTATTTATTTGAAAACCAGTACCAGAAACGTGCTTTTCCAAAAGCTGGTGTGTTAAGCATAATCTTAAATATTTTGTAAGAATACTTACAGAAGCAGTGTGCTTTATTTTATCTGTACATAGAAGGGCTAAGTGTCAGAACAAGATGAAGATGAAGACGTGAGCCGAAACGCGTCTGCCGTTTTTTTTTGTTTTATTACTTTTTGTTTTACTTTCCATGTTTGACTAACAATAAAGATGCTTTTGTTTTTCCACCTGTGACCCGCTTTCCGCTTGTATACTAAGTGTCAGAACAGCTTATCATTTCTTTCAGCTGAAAATGCTTTGTGGCAATAAAATATCCCCTTTCAATTGGAAATGGTGTAGAAGTTGTATATGTAGCTATAAACAATCCAGATTTTTTTTTTTCCGACTGAGGGCCAGATTACAAGTGGAGAGCAAGAAGTAAGATTTTTGTGCTCATCAGATTGCGCTTGTATTAAGAGTTAGAAAGCAAACTGTTTTCCCTCTCGTGGTAACCCGACTAGCGCAAATATCCAAAGTTAGAATATTGCATGTGCGTTCATGTATTCCCCCATAAAAGTTAATGGAGAAAAAAAAAGTGGGAAAAAAAAATAACATCCCACTCTCAAGCAAACACAATCTCATATTATCGTTTGTGCTAACCTGACATAAAAATATCTATATTTCACATTCCTATGTTCTTCATATACAAGAATATGTTCTATTTATTCATAAATAAATATTTCTACATATATCTGATAGTTTTTGGTGCAATATTTATTTATATAGGTGTATATATATATATATATATATATATATAAAAAAGGAATATCTATTTAGAAATACATAGAACATATTATGCTATGTGCAGAACATTTGAATGTCAAATATTTACAGTAAATACATAGTTAAAACCTTAAGTAAATATGAATATTGCTTAAATATGCTTTCACATGTTTTCACCTACGAAACAGAAAATGGCTCCAATGCATATATATATGTCTATATATGTATACATATGTATTTATGTTAATATGTGTATATATGTCTGTAAATACATATATACACATATAAATTCATAAATACATATGTACAAATATATATATATATATATATATATATATATATATATATATACATACATATATACATACATACATACATACATACATACATACATACTGTGCATGCACATCTTTAGACATGTATTTATTTATATTTATATATTTAAAGCCCTTTGCTATGGAATAAAACTGTTGTCAAGAAAGCAAGCATGTATAATTCTTTACGTGCACATACATTGTGACAAATACAAATCTACATTTTCATTTTTAAATACATTTTTTTTAGAATACAAATCTTTAATTACAAAATACAATATTTTTTTTTGAAGTACAATTTTGTTTTTTTGGAAGTACAATCTTCTTTTTTGGAATTATACTTCTAGCATATGTCAAGACACTGACAAATATAAATCTTGTTCCCATTTTGCTAAAGGACTTGTGATATCACATTATTCACTTCATTAGTTTGCCTGGGAAGTAGCTGCTCTTTTGCTTTCAATTAAATGTGGAGAAATGTCTGACAGTCCCAGCAAATCAACATCTCAGGTAAACTTTTTACATTTAGCATTTAACATACAACATGGCTTAATATTCCAGAAGTCTCATTTGCTTCAACACAGAAGAATATTGCTTTTGATGTTTTCATGGTAGCAGCAAAATCTCACTGTAGCATGTGGTCTTCTTTCAAAGAATGTTTTTTTTTTATATTTTAGCATACAACATGCTTTAACAAGCCTAAAGTGCTTATTTTGCCTTGTTTTATACAATAATGTACTAAGGAATATTTATTTTGATGAGATTTAATCACAGATTTTATATTAGCACGTTTAATTGAAAGCAAAACTACAGCTACTTCCCAGGCAAAATACTGAAGTGAATGCTGTGACATCACAAGTCCTTTAGCAAAATGGGAACTAGCTTTATTTGACACATACTGAAAATGTAATTCCAAAAAAAAAAAAAAAAGAATTGTACTTTCAAAAGAAGAAATCGTATTGAATTTCCAAAAAACAAAAGTGTAATTCCAAAAAAAAAGATTGTACTACCAAAAAACTAAAGTTTGCTTCCAAAAGATAGAATTGTTATTGTAATTAAAGATTTGTATTCCAAAAAATATATATATTTAACAATTTATATTTGTATTTGTTTGTCACAGTTTACATACAGTGATAAAGAATCATACACGCTTGCCTTTTTGATAGCAATCTTATTCCATACTGTCTGATAAACATTTTTTTAAAAAATTACATACAAAAGTTACAAGGGCTCAAATATATGAGGTCTGCTTTAAAATTGAGATACATATAGAGTTGCCAGCTGTACTTCATAAAACAACCTAGAGGTAATTGGTTATGGGACGTAGCTGGGTTCACACAATATCTCCATAAAAGCTCAACCTTAGACCTTACCATTGATCCTACCACATATATTTTTTCAAAACTAAGCAGTCATGTTATCCACTTGGTTGCCAGTAACACATGTACAGAGCAGTGATGTGACCCCCTTGGCTGCTAGAGGTACACACCCAGCAATGAACACCCCCATGGTTGCCTGTAACACATATAATAGAAAATGCACAGTGTAATTTCTTTTTGAGCCATATTTCTAATGCATAAAGGCCTAGAAGGATCTTTCCATTTAGCTGACAGGGGTCTTTAAAAATACTAGACATTTAAGTGTCCAGTATCTTTGTACAGATTTAACTGGACAGCCTGCTAAAATACTGGACTGTCCAGTTGAATACTGGACACCTGGCAACCTTAGATACATACATAAACAAGTCTAAATATGTATATACATATTTAACATTCCAATGTTTTTCACTTACAGGATAATGTCCTTTATATTATATATATATATATATATATATATATATATATACATATACACACATATGCCTGCATATTTATTCCTATACATATATAGCAGTGACGTGCAGTGAGGTCAGAGGCAGGTGAGGCACTGGCTAGGATATGCCTTCATTCTTTAGATATCCTTTGTTGAAGAAATAGCAATTTACATGGGTGAGCCAATCACATGAGGTATCTATTGTGCAGCCACCAATCAGCAGCTACTGAGAATATTTAGATATGATTTTCAACAAAGGATATCAAGAGAATTAAGGAAATTAGATAGTATATGTAAATTGGACAGAGGGCGTGGGAGAGACAGGGAGAGGAGAGAGAGAGATAGATAGAGAGACAGAGGGAGAGAGACAAAGAGACAGAGGGGAGAGAGACAGAGAAAGAGACCATGGGGGAGAATGAGACACCTAAGGAGAAAGACAGAGGGGGTGGGAGAGACAGGGAGAGAGAGAGAGACAGAGAGGAAAGAGAGACAGAGGGGAAAGAGAGACAGAGGGGGAGAGGGAGAAAGAGAGACACAGAGGGGAGAGATGGGGAGGGAGAGGGAGAGAGAGAAAGACAGAGGGGAGACAGAGAGGAGAGAGAGAGACAGAGGAGAGAGAAAGAGAGAGACAGAGGGGAGATAGAGAGAGACAGAGGGGAGCGAGAGTCAGAGGAGAGAGAGAGACAGACAGAGGGGAGAGAGAGAGACAGAGGAGAGGGAGAGAGACAGACAGAGGGGAGAGAGAGAGAGACAGGGGGAGAGAGAGAGAGAGACAAACAGAGGGGAGACAGAGAGAGACAGAGGGAAGAGAGAGACAGAGGAGAGAGACAGACAGAGGGGAGAGAGAGAGACACACACAGAGGGGAGAGAGAGAGAGAAAGAGAGAGACAGAGGGGAGATAGAGAGAGAGAGAGAGTGGCGAGAGAGACAGGAGAGAGCGAGGGAGAGAGACAGACAGAGGGGGGAGAGAGAGAGACAGAGGGGAGAGAGAAAGAGACAGGAGAGAGACAGAGGGGAGATAGAGAGAGACAGAGGGGAGAGAGACAGAGGGGAGAGAGAGACAGAGGAGAAAGAGAGAGAGAGACAGAGGGGAGAGAGAGAGAGAGACAGAGGGCAGACAGAGAGAGACAGAGGTGATATAAGAGAGGGGATATAAGCAGAAATTATGTAGAGTCTAGATTACAATGGACATGCAGTTGGTATAAACCTTCAGACTAATGTCACCCCTGTCTTTAACATTTGTGACTGATGTTCATAATTTAGAAAGCCAGGATGGTTTAGGGACAATACCCTATAAATAGAGACTCCCATTCTATTTATAGGATGTGTAAAAGATTGTTTGCACACATTTTAACTTATTGAGCCATGTAATAAAGCTGTCATTACCCTACTGGCATTTTCACCAGCTCCAAACTGAAGTGAAAGCCTTATAAACAGCTGCTACCTCATCCCACCTCAAAAGCACACTGAGGCCTAGCTAGGTTCTAACCTGGTCCTTACCTGAGCTAATGACAACTGGTCATCACAAAGACTGGCTGAGCTCCGTGTCCGCTCTTGTCCTCCTCCACTCTTTGGCTCCTCCTGGCCTGGCTGGCCCCTGGGTCACTCTTCTCCACGCTGCCTTGCAGTGCTGGCACACGCCACACAGTACTCCTCCAGGACCTCCTCCTCCTTCAGCCACAACAACCGCAGTTGCTGTCACACTCACTGACTCACTGAGCCCTGAGCTGAGCACTTTTAAATTCGGGCACGTAGAACAGCTGCCTCTCTTCTCCTTCTTCCCGCCTGAACAACAGTGAAAGACAAGCCCGGCGCGACCTCACGTGACCAACACGTCACTCACTCTGTCAATCAGCAGGCACGCCTCCCCGCAGTGCTGAATGCTGATTGGCTGAGTGATGTAGCTCATCATGGAGGCGGTTTTGAGAACCGCCTCCATTGGAGCTACTATGAGGGCTCGGCAAGTCACCAGTGGGTGGCGCAGCTTCAAGTAAACAGAGGACTGTAATTTAGATCCATGTTGCGCAATTATTGGAGGGCAGCGGACCGGCTCACTGCCTCCTAATTGCGCAACAATGGATGTGCTAACTGAATTTGGCTGCTGCGCAAGCGCAGTGAAATAAAATAATAATGATGTGTGTGACTGTGTGTAAAATCCCCATCCTTTTTTATTTTATTTTTAATAAATATTTTTAAATAGTTTTTTTTCTGATTGGACAGGGGAGTCACTGCCTCCCCTGCCTCCTATTACTGCACGTCACTGATATATAGGTATAGATATGTATTTGACATGAATAATATTATATATATATATATATATATATATATATATATATATATATATATATACACACACACACACACAACACATAGAAACACCCAGCACTCACCAGCTAGCTCACAGCTAAGATAAAATCACAACTGGAAAGGTTAGTAACCGCATCTGGCCAAATGGGAAAGCTCAGGCACCACGTCAAGGTCCTTTCCATTGCCTGAGTCCCTAACACAGCCACACTATCATGCAAGCTCACAAAGCCAAACAGACTGAGAACAAAGAAGGGGTGCACAGGTGGATGTAATAACCAATAGAAAATACAAAACATGGAAGGGAACTGCACTCCAAGACCGGATCAGGTACACATCCTGTGACTCCAGCAACATCCAGCCCTGGGTGCTAAATAGCACTCCAAAAAAGCTGTGATGTCACCAGAGCCACAGGCAGTTAACCCCAGTCCGGAATGGGTGCAAGAAACAAGGGGGATTACAAATAAAAAGTAATACAACACATAGAAACACCCAGCAGTCCCTAACACAGCCACACTATCATGCTCACAAAGCCAAACAGACTGAGAACAAAGAAGGGGTATATATATATATATATATATATATATATATATACACACAAAAAAAACACGGAAAGGGACTGCACTCTCATACCGGACTGGGTACACATCCCATGACCCTGCAACATGCTCAGCCCTGGGTGCTCACAGGCACTCATAGGAAGCTGTGCTGTCACCAGAGTCACAGGCAGTTAACCCTAGACAGGTCTGGGTGCAAGAACCATAGGGAAAATTACAAAACAAATTAATACAACACACAGAGAAAGTCCAGCACTCACTTACAAGCTCTCAGCTAAGATTTAAAATCAAAAATGGAAAGTTTAGTTACCGCATCTGGCCAAATGGGACAAGCCCTGGTACCACGTCAAGGTCCTTTCCAATACCTGGGACCCTAAAACAGCCACACAATGCAAGCTCTCAAATCCAAACAAACTGGGAACAAGGGAAGGGTGCACAGGCTTATGTAATCACCCTAGACATATACAAAACACGGAAGGGGACTGCACTCTCATACTGGACCGGGTACACATCCCATGAACCTGTAACATGCTCAGCCCTGGGTGCTCACGGGCACTCACAAGAAGCTGTGCTGTCCCTAGAGTCACAGGCAGTTAACCCCAGACAGGTCTGGGTGCAAGAACCATAGGGAAAATTACAAAACAAATTAATAACACACAGAGAAAGTCCAGCACTCATGAACAACAAAAATGGTTATAAATGAACAGTGCGCCAACAAATACAGTGCTAAAAATTATTAACCATATAGATACATATAAAATATACTCTTTCACAAATGTGGAAATAAAAGTCAATGGTAATGATATAAAAGTGAATGTTCAGATGTCTTAGCTTAGTACCGCTAAGTAAATATTACTTGGTGAAACCTAGGGGGTCAGAATACTCCCTCAGGCTCTGTCAGATGATGGCTCGCGGCTTCTTCAATACTTTTGCTGGTGTCCCAAAAGAACAAAATCTGTAGAAATATAGAATGGAAAAGAAGGCGCCACCATAGTGTACGATCAATGGATACAGACAAACTTCAGATGCGCATGAAAAACTGGTACTTACAAGCTCCTTGACACTTGAGAAGTGTCACAAACGCCTTCTGGAACTTTATGAGTCGTCCAGCTAACTCCCACCACCGTCCTTGTTGACCCGTTCTATGGGGTATTCAGATGGATGCCGGATAACTTGCTCTCCCGATAACAATCTGCTTTCTCAGGATACAATCTTTAGTTGGAGATAGCCAAACCCGATCGGCTCTTGTGTGCAGTTAGGACCGTATAGTGCCGTAAACAGCAAACTCCAAAATATATGTACAAAACTGCTACAATTTGATAAAATAAAGTTCGTGGATCCAACGTCTTATAAAACTTGACTTTATTTTATAATATAACACAACGTTTCTCGGTCTTGAATGACCGTTTCATCAGGTGTATATTGACATTAATGAAACCACGAACTTATATTGCCGATTTGTCGGCGTCTGCTGTTTCCCAATGCGCATGTGTGTAGGTGTGTCCGGACCTAGTCTTTCCCATTGGAGGACCCAATATGGGTGTGTGATTGTTGTGGCGAATCGCTGCTTTCAATGATTCTATATCACGCCTAAAATAAAAACAAGACTTTTGTCTCACATTTATCCCAAATAAGAAATTCATGTTTTGATCTTAATCTAAATGTGGAATTTTACAATGGGTCTAAGTCCGGATTCACATTCACACATGGAACATATTATGCACACTGCATATGTAGCCTACGCATATGGGCTCGATACTATCTTGCAATTAAAAACAAATGAAATACATACTCAGATGCACATTTCCAAAATACTACTTAAAAATTACGAATAAAATTGGCTCCCTTATCTGAAAATTGACATTCTAACAGTGGAACCAAAAACAAAAACAAACCCAAAATAAATTTGGATTATTGGATTGAATGAATATGTCATTTAAAAAAGTGTGTAACAATCAGTCGCATTAGAGTACCAATATGATGCCTAGCTGATTACGCGGTGTAAATATAGATGGGGGATACACAACTTTCCTTTTTGTCAGATACTCAGATAAGTTATTTATATCTATAAAGGTGCAGAAGTCTTATGGACCTCAATTACATATGAACTATATGCAACTGTAAACTATGGGACCGATAGTGTTAATAGACATATATCAAACATTACATAATGAACATAGTAAAAAATATATAAAAAACATATATAAAATATATAATATAAAATATATACATTATAAATTGCAAATATTGTATTAATATTAAATAAATATAGAAAAAAATAAAAAAATATATAAAAGAATGTATCTAGGAGTGGGGGGAACTATAATTCTCTTGATGGGTGGGTAGCTTATAGCTAGTAGCTCTGTGTGGCAGAACCTATATTGTGTCACATGATGGACCCACAAAATTGGCCCTACGCATAACCTGTATGTAATAATATAGGTTTTTGACATATGATTCCAACCTAATGAATAATGGGTACTGATGTTATACTGTATGTAATAATCTAGGTTTTTGACATATGATTCCAACCTAATGAATAATGGGTACTGATGTTATACTATACTATACTGGGTTGCATTAAGCTGTGTGTTATTGATCATTATCAATTGAATGCAGCCATATCGATATTTGCATTTAAGCCACCGGGAGACAGGGTCTTGAGTTTCCATATCCAAAAAGTCTCCCTCTGTCTCAAATGCAAAAATCTATTTCTACCCCACTTCGGAACAATGAGCTCTAAGGGAAAAATACTGAAAGTGTTGGAGTCTCCTCTATGGCATTCTGCAACATGTCTTGGGACACTATGATTTTTAATATTTTTATTATTTTTATTTTTAATATTTTTAATATTTTTATTTTAATTTTTATTATTTTTAATATTTTTATCTATTTTTATCATTTTTTTTATTAAAAATATTAAAAATCATAGTGTCCCATATGCGTAGGCTACATATGCAGTGTGCATAATATGTTCCATGTGTGAATGTGAATCCGGACTTAGACCCATTGTAAAATTCCACATTTAGATTAAGATCAAAACATGAATTTCTTATTTGGGATAAATGTGAGACAAAAGTCTTGTTTTTATTTTAGACGTGATATAGAATCATTGAAAGCAGCGATTCGCCACAACAATCACACACCCATATTGGGTCCTCCAATGGGGAAGACTAGGTCCGGACACACCTACACACATGCGCATTGGGAAACAGCAGACGCCGACAAATCGGCAATATAAGTTCGTGGTTTCATTAATATCAATATACACCTGATGAAACGGTCATTCAAGACCGAGAAACGTTGTGTTATATTATAAAATAAAGTCAAGTTTTATAAGACGTTGGATCCACGAACTTTATTTTATCAAATTGTAGCAGTTTTGTACATATATTTTGGAGTTTGCTGTTTACGGCACTATACGGTCCTAACTGCACACAAGAGCCGATCGGGTTTGGCTATCTCCAACTAAAGATTGTATCCTGAGAAAGCAGATTGTTATCGGGAGAGCAAGTTATCCGGCATCCATCTGAATACCCCATAGAACGGGTCAACAAGGACGGTGGTGGGAGTTAGCTGGACGACTCATAAAGTTCCAGAAGGCGTTTGTGACACTTCTCAAGTGTCAAGGAGCTTGTAAGTACCAGTTTTTCATGCGCATCTGAAGCTTGTCTGTATCCATTGATCGTACACTATGGTAGCGCTTTCTTTTCCATTCTATATTTCTAAAGTCCAGCACTCACTTACAAGCTCTCAGCTAAGATTTAAAAGCAAAAATGGAAAGTTTAGTTACCGCATCTGGCCAAATGGGACAAGCCCAGGTACCACGTCAGGGTCCTTTCCAATACCTGGGACCCTAAAACAGCCACACAATGCTAGCTGGACTTTCTCTGTGTGTTGTATATGTATATATATATATATATATATATATAATAAAAGGCCAAGTATGTTTGTCTGATGCAGTCATTCGCAGTAGAGACTGCGCGAGACAAACATACCTGACCTTAACCCCTTAACGACCAGCACCGATAAGTGCAAGGACGGCACTAGTCATAAGCCCTTAATGACCTCTGCTGCAATCTCGCTAAAAGTAACGAGATTGTGCTATTTCTGCATGCCCCATAAGTGTGACAGTGCCCCATGAGTGTGACACAATGCTAGCTCTTAAA
Organism: Bombina bombina; assembly: GCF_027579735.1. NCBI lineage: Eukaryota > Metazoa > Chordata > Amphibia > Anura > Bombinatoridae > Bombina > Bombina bombina. The sequence continues at coordinate 363,512,543 of NC_069503.1, read as the reverse complement.
TCCAAACAAACTGGGAACAAGGGAAGGGATTTGAGAGCTAGCATTGTGTAGCTGATAGCTTGTAAGTGAGTGCTGGACTTTTTCTGTGTGTTCTATATACAGTATATATATATAATAAAAGGCCAAGTATGTTTGTCCGATGCAGACATTCGCAGTAGAGACTGCGTGAGACAAACATACCTGATCTTAACCCCTTAATGACCAGCACCGTGCCACCGATAAGTGCAAGGACGGCACTGGTCGTAAGCCCTTAATGACCTCTGCTGCGATCTCACTAAAAGTAACGAGATTGTGCTATTTCTGCATGCCCCATGAGTGTGACAGTGCAGAAATAGTCTTGCATCAGGCAGTGGTGGTGCCAATCGTTGGTGGTGTGGGAGGGTTAGGAGGGAGGCAGGTGGGTGGCGCATCAGTAGAAGGGGGGGCGGGAGGTGCGGGAACAGGTGGGACCTCTACACTACAGAAAAAATGTATGCTAAGAGTGGCAGGGAGGTGGAAGGAGGGAGGAGGAAGAAGGAGGTACAGGGGGATTGTAGAGTGAAAGGGGGAATAAAGGCTAGGGAAAGGATCTTGGAGTGGAACACTTTAACACTAGTATTTAAAAAAACATTATTTTCTATAAAATATGCGTTTTGCGTATTATGTTTTGATTTAGATCTTAACTCGGCATGGTTAGCGCACATGACAACTTCTTAAGGCATCTGATATCTGTAAAATATATATATTTGCCTATATATCTATAATAGTAGATATGCAGGTATAGGTATATAGACTTATATATAGAAATATGTAATTAAAAATAAAAAGGACATGGGAGCCAGCGCTCAATGGAGACGGCTGCACTTGTGTGAGCTCCGGTCTCCCTACAGGGCAAAATAAGCTCAATATGTGCATAGCCAGATCAATATGCCGTGTAACGTTGCCTAAATGTGCATAGACCTTTCCTCACAACTTGCGCTCATGCCATCTGGGCTCTAACCGGTAGCGATACTGTCTTACTGCTTGCCGGACATGTGCTGCACCAACGGGAGGGCTATGGGGCCTACATCTGAACAGCGGAGGTAACCGCCTCAAGTCCAGCTACATCAGTGCCATCAAATGCCTTCGCACTACCAAGCATCCTCATGCAGGTGAGACTTGCGCTCTTGCATACTAGTGACTTGGGATATAATAAGCCAAAGCAGAGTTCTGGGGCAGAAGCATAAAGGGACGCAGCCGCCATCTTGGACAGCGAGACACGCTGCATAGAGCTAAACGGCAGGATAACATTCAGTGATGGAATGGATAAGGGGAATAAGGCTGTTTAATAGACACCCTGCTCATCTTGACTACTATTAGCTTCAGAGACATAATAACCTTTTAAAGTGGCGCCACACTTCTTCCCGCCCTAGCACTCATATTAACACATCTCCAGGCTCACTATAGAGGCTAAGTTGCTTTCCTCTGGCGCACCAAAAGTATTTTCTGCTGAACATCATATAGTAACCAACACTGCTTCTCTCAGCTATTTGGGATTGGTTAATCTGTTGACATACAGGACATATTTAATTTTTATTACAGCGCTCAGCATGTCTCCAAAAAAGGGAAACAAGCCAGAAAGATCTGCCAAAAAAGCAAACATCTGCGAATCCCTCTGTCAACAATTTTTTCAAACAACTAGATTCATCTACTAAAAAAATGACAGCCACACGTGACACCAGGACTGATGTATCATCTGCTTCATCTGAATCGGAGGGGGAGAGTCTGGCTCCTGCCATCTCAGTCCCAAAAGCTCTCTTAGACTCACTACCCTCCAAAAAAGATTTCTCTGCCCTAATCTGTCAAGTGAAGCAGTGTATTAGAGAGGAGATTTCTGAGATCAAAAAAGATCTATCGGATATGGGCCAAAGGGTGGAGAAACTGGAGGACAACTCGGACCTCGCCAGCTCCAATATAACCTTCCTCCGCTCCAAGGCTGCGTCACAGGATGACCTCATATTCCAGATGGAAAATAAAATAGACGATTTAGAAAATCGGAGTCGTCGAGGCAACATTAGAATAAGGGGAATCCCAGAGACTATACCAGCAACAGAATTGGAGGACTATTTACAAGGCCTCTTTACCTTCATCATTGGGGTTGACCCTGAAGCCACTATAGCCTTGGATCGCTTTCACAGAGCCTTGCGAGCAAAGCCCCTAGGAGACCAGCCTCCAAGGGATGTTATTGTTAAAATCACAAGCTACCAAATCAAAGAAGAGATTATGAAGAAAGCGAGGCAGAAATATCCACTCAAATACAGATCTGAACCCGTTCAGCTATATGAGGATCTGACACCCAGAACTCTACAGAAGAGAAGAGAATTTAAACACTTTACGGCCAAGCTGCGACAACGCAATATCCCATATAGATGGGGCCACCCTTTCAACCTACAAATACCTTGGAGGGGAAGACGACTGATCTGCAACTCTGTTGAAGACATTCCAAAGGTCTGTAAAGATTTAGAGATAACACCACCCTCCCCACTTACTGATTCCACTGAAACAGCGGCAGGGGAGGCTAGACCTGCTCCACCACTTCCACAGAGAACAGAATGGAAGAAAATCACAACAAAGACTGGCAACAATGAACCCCGAGCTCCTGGTCCCACGACTACATTGGGGAAGTGACTTTCTCACACATGGGACAATTATAACTGAACTTGTATACATTGATGAACATTGTTGGTCCTAGATGCGCCCCAGTGCTGTGGAGTCTGCCCGTCCTGGCCTTCCCCGGAATTTTATGATGGGGGGGCTGGGGCGGGGTGGACTCTGCATGTAGTTCTGGGGGATGGGGTACCTGCTGGTTAGTGGAGAAGATGCCAGCGGGAGAAAGAGCGGTATAAGGTAACAGCCCGACCAGCGGAGGCCCTGCCCTGCTGATTGTTCTAAACTAGTTCTAAGTTATTATGCAATAATGTTAGCTATGTTGGAGAGTCCCTGCAGGCTATATTTAATTGTCTGGCTGCGTTTCTCTGTTTTCTGGTAAAGAATTGGTGTCTATGGTATCATCTGCCTTGCCACACAAGATGCACTATATACACTAAGTCTTAGGAAAATATGATGCCCGACTGGGGTTTGTATTCCCCCTACAAGAAAAATACTGTTCTATGTTTTACATGTTTGCACCAGTTGTGCTATGTTTGTTATGTCTATATATTGTTTTATTTCTCTACAGATATACTGTTATTGGATACAGCTTAATATGAAACTTACTCATTATGTCCATGACCATCCCTCACAGAGTTTTACACACCTGGCTCATCCTAAATTTCTAAAGAGAGTATCAAACAAATATGCCGTCCCAAGTTAACACACAATCCATACAAATCCTCACTCAGAATGTGAGAGGTTTTAACAGCCCCAATAAGAGAAGTATGGCCATTAGGGATCTGTGTGGGAGAGGAGGGAAAATACTCCTACTACAGGAGACTCACTTCAAGACAGGGGGGATTCCTAGGTTTTTCTCCACTCAGTACCCATTACATTTTCATAGTACTAACTCACATAAAAAGGTCAATGGTGTCAGCATATTGATACATAAGTCTATCCCTTTCCAGCTTCAATCTATAGACAAAGACAAAGACGGCAGATACTTAGGTATAATGGGACTACTATTTGGCAAACCAATAACCATTATAAATTTATACTGCCCCAATATGGGACAAGACCTGTTTTTCTCACGTGTTACTAATAGAATAGCAGATTTAACCAAAGGCCCCCTGATAGTGGCAGGAGATCTTAATGTCCCCCTGGTACCAGATGTAGATAGCTCCAACCCGGCCACCCGACATAATCAAAAAGCTCTCTGCTCCATTTGGAGGGATATTAGGAAATTGACACTTCATGACGCATGGAGATATGCACACCCCCACACTAGGGATTACTCATTTTTTTCAAACCCTCAAAAGAGCTACTCGAGGCTAGACTACATCCTAGTTGATCATATGGCCCTATCTTTAATTAAAACAGTTAAAATTAGGCATACGGTATGGTCGGACCACTCCCTAGTGGAGTGCAAACTGATATGGCCATCTGCCCCTATCAAGCCCTTTTTGTGGCGACTAGATAATTCTCTCCTGACGGACAAAACAGTGATAGAGTCATTTGCTGAACATCTAGACACTTATTTTACCCTTAATAACACTGCAGACGTTACGCCCGCATTGGTTTGGGAGACCCATAAAGCCTACATTAGGGGTGAATTTATTAAACTTAAAGCCTTTAAGCGAAAACAATCTCTTAATGAATACACTAAATTAGCTCAAGAGGTTCTGGAAGCTGATCTCGCTCTGAAGCTCCATCCTACAGATGGAGCTTTAGTTAAAACTCTTCAAGAAAAAAGAGATGAATTGAATAAACATTTACAAATTGAATCCCAGAGATATCAATTACACATAAAACAGAAATACTATGGAGAAGGAAATAGGACAGGGAAACTACTGGCGAGGGCGTTAAAAGCACAACGTGCCAACTCATATATCCATTCCCTCAAAACGCCACTGAACACCACAATAGAAGACACAAAATCCATTGGAGACTCCTTTAAAAATTTCTATCATAGACTCTACAATTTATACCCTAATAGACAACTTACTCAGCACCAACTAAAATGTGAGCAATATTTAGACAAGGTAACCCTTCCCAAACTTACTGAAAGTGAAGCGATGCTATTAGATGCCCCAATATCTGAGAGGGAAGTGCTAGACGCCATAAAGGAGTTGAAGCCGGAGAAGGCCCCAGGCCCTGACGGTTTCAGTAACCGATACTATAAATTATTTAAAACCCAACTTGTACCGCATCTGCTCTCTCTGTTTAACCATATTTCGGAACTCGTAGTTTTCCCTGATTCTATGTTACAGGCCCATATTTCAGTCCTCCCTAAACCGGGAAAAAAGCCAGATACCCCAGCTAATTTCAGGCCAATTTCTCTGTTAAATGTAGATCTTAAGATATATGCCAAAATCCTTGCGAACAGAATTAACACAATATTGCCCAATCTTATTCATTATGACCAAGTTGGTTTCGTCCCACAGAGAGAGGCCAAAGATAATATATGTAAAGTACTGAATCTATTAGAATATGTTAAAAAATCAAACACTCCTGCAGTATACCTATCAACAGATGCTGAAAAGGCGTTTGATAGGCTAGACTGGACCTTTTTACAATCTACCCTCCAAAAATTTGGCTTCCCCTCAACATTTATTCAAAAAATATTTGCATTATACTCCAACCCTTCTGCTCATATTAAGGTCAATGGGGCCCTCTCTGACCATTTTGAAATTCGGAACGGCACGAGGCAGGGATGCCCGCTTTCTCCCATTCTCTTTATCTTATCTCTAGAGCCACTAGCTGTCAAATTACGTGAGCATCCACACATAAAAGGTATAACCATCAAGGAAGAAACATATAAATTAGCAATGTTTGCTGATGATATCCTGATGACCCTGACCGATCCAATACATTCCCTCCCACATGTACAAAACATCCTACAGGCCTTTGGGGCTGTATCAAATTTTCTTATAAACACCAATAAATCGGAACTATATCCAATCAACCTTACAGAAAGGGAGGTAACACAGATTCAACAAACATTCCCATATAAAATTCAGACCCAAGCGTTAAAATATTTAGGAATTTTTCTCTCCCATAACACAGAAACCATTCGAAAACTGAACTATGGCCGCCTATTAGAGGAATTCCAGCAATTAACAACCTCTTGGCTCCCCAAAAAGAATATCTCTTGGCTGGGGAGAATAGCTGCTGCCAAGATGACTTTGCTACCAAAGGCCCTATATGTCATGCAGGCCTTACCAATTTCAGGGATTACAACAGATATTAGTAAATTACAATCTATAATGGACACTTATATTTGGTGCCGCAGACCCCCACGGCTAGCAAAAAATACATTATATAGGCTAAGGGAAGAGGGTGGGTTGGGGGTTCCGAATCTACACTTTTATAAAATGGCAATTACCCTAAATAGAATTGTGGAGTGGTGTAGACAGGGGACCGAATCCTATAAGAGATGTATCCAATTGGAATCCCAATTATTGGGAGTACCCCAATTGGGTGTAATGTGTTGGGCCCCTAATAAACCCCCTCTAGAGAGGATCGCAGACTACCCAATAATCAAAGAAACATGGTCAACATGGTCCAAAATGCGGAACTCTCACAAACTTATCACATCAACTTATTCACCACTGACAACACTCAACCTTAATAGGGAACTTCGGGAAGGTCCCATAGGGATAAAACAACCTGTAAATACAACCTCAAAATTCCTAGACTATTTTCCCGTGTTCACACTAGTGGAAAGAGGGAAACTAGTACAGAGAGATATGTTGATCTCACAAGGCTATACCCAATTCCAATCTTGGTTTGCCTATCACCAGGTACGCCATTACCTTTCCATGCACAAATATAAACAGGACCTATTCAGAGCCCGAACTGTATTTGAACTCCTTTGTTCCGCCCAACAAACCCCCAAGAAAGTCATATCACTTATGTATAAAAATATCCTCAGATCACACTACCCCAACAAACCAAATTACACTAAAAGATGGGAGGGAGAATTAGGGATTGAAACCTCGCACAAGCAATGGGACTCATGGTTTCAGGCAACTGCTAGATCAGCGCATTCGGCGGCAGCACTTGAAACCAATATCAAAATACTCACCAGGTGGTATTTGACCCCTAGCAAATTAAAACACATATTCACAAAAGCCAGCAATAAGTGCTGGAGAGGATGTGACCAAGAGGGCACTATGCACCATATTTGGTGGGGTTGTGATAAACTACAACCATTCTGGACTCAAGTCCAAACACAGATAGGTAAAATTCTTGGAACTGACTTGGCCCTTTCCCCTGAGGGAGTTTTATTCAATGCCAGTCCACATATCCCCTGTAAAATTAGAAAATGTCTCTATCAAATTTTACTAAATGCCGCAAAAAGACTTATCCCAAAGTTCTGGAAGAAAACCCACCCACCCTCGGTTATTCATTGGCTTGACCTAGTTAAAAATACCTTGATATTGGAAAGATTATATTATCTTAGATTGGGCCGTTTGAATTTTTATCATGATATGATATTTTTATGGGAACAATATTTATACAATGGGAGGACAGGGTCTTTGGAAAATGAGGTGGAGAGGAGAGGTGTGAATATATGATCATTTGATTTTTGCTCAAGGCCATTCCTTGAGATAAATAAGTGGGGAGTTTGGTACATATGCTAGGGTGGTATGGATGAAGAAACTATAGGTTGATCCTTGCAGCAATAGACAAATCTTAGAGTTCAAACACCTAGCTAAAAAATCTTGAGTGCTAACCTGTGAAACCTTAGAGGGTCTATAACTGTAGTTAAGGTGGATATGCAACTATAAATAATGCTCTGGGTCTAAACCGAAAGCCATAGATGTTGGAAAAAATACTGTATCTGTATACTATTGAATTTGTCATGCTGTTTATCCTGTTTCATTTTTTCTTTGTTTGTTTGTTTGAAAAATCAATAAAAGAAAAGATATTTAAAAAAATAAAAATAAAAAGGACATTATCCTGTAAGTGAATATTGGAATGTCAAATATGTACAGTAAATATTCAGCAAAACACATATAAACACATAAATACATATGTATATACATATATAGACATGTATATAAGTGCATTGGAGCAGTTCGCAGTTAAAGGGATATTAAACCTGTCACAGGAGCGAGCTGCACTTAGTCTTATGGCGCGGTCGGGCCGGGCTGTGACTATACAGCTGGCCCGATGCGCTGACTAAATATTACAGACCCGCTCAGCAGAGAGCAGAGAGCTGGTCTGTAAAAGTGCCGTAATTTTTACATATTTAAAGAGAAAAAAGGCTATTAGAACTATAGCACTTAAATAATGTTATATAATTCTGCACTATGTGCAGAATTATATAACATTATTTTTAAGGTTTACTGTCCCTTTAAGACCGGTATGAGCAGTCACAGTGGCTTTACCAGAGATTTTCACTTTGGTTAATATCTCCAGAGTTAATGTGATAATTATTATTATTATTATCAGGTATTTGTAGAGCGCCAACAGATTCCGCTTAAAGGGACATGAAACCCAAACAATTTCTCTCATGATTCAGATAGATAATACAATTTTAAACAGCTTTCTAATTTACTTCTATTGTTTAAATTATTTCATTCTCTTGGTATCATTTGTTGAGAAGCAGCAATGCACTAATGGTTTCTAACTGAACACGTGGGTGAGCCAATGACAATCAGTATATATATGCAGCCACCAATCAACAGCTAGAACCTAGGTTCTCTGCTGCTCCTGAGCTTGCCCAGATAAACCTTTCAGCAAAGGATAATAATAGAAGGAAGCAAATTAAATAATAGAAGTAAATTGGAAAGTTGTTTAAAATTGTATTCTCTATCATGAAAGAAAAAAATGTGGGTTTCATGGCCCTTTAAGTGCAAGGATTAACCATGGACTTGTAATATGAGCATCAATTCCCACTTTGCGCTTGCCATTGAAAGTATAGGGAGCATTAGTTACCACAAGTTTGCCATTTTTTCCCACTCTTGCAACTTGTAATATGGGTTCTAGCGGTCAAATTATTGGGTAATGATTAAGCTCCACTTGTAGTTTAGGCCAATGTTTATTAAATATGAGAAAAGATTGTTTGAATCTACAAGGTGTTGCATTTGAAAGTTGCTCTGGAAAGCCAAGAAGATGAATTAATTCAGCATCAAGATACTGGTGACCTTACAGGCTTAGAACGTCCTCAGCATGATCACATTGAGAACCATGTTACTAGTAAGTATGTTCATACTGTACAATACGGAGGATACTTGTGGAAGAGAAGTACCAGATAACCAAGGAGCCAGGGGTGATATGAGAAAAAATGGGGTCATATTAAAATTGCACAAAGCTCCTTATAAAATGTTGGTGGTGGCATTGATGGTCAGGTCTTAAAGGGACATTAAACCCAAAAATGTTCTTTAATTATTTTGATAGAGAATACTATTTAAAAAAAGTTTCCATTTTATTTCTATTATCAAATTTGCTTTGTTCTCATGCTATTCTTTGTAAAAGGGATACCTAGGTAGGTAGCGTGCACATGCCTGAAGCCCTGCATGACAGGAAATAGTACTGCCATCTAGTTCTCCTGCTAATGTATAACATTGTTGCAAAACTGTTGCCATATAGTGCTGTAGACACGTGCACACTCATGAGCTTAGATCCCAGCTTTTCAACAAAGGATAAGAAAAAACAAAGAAAATTTGATAAAAGAAGTAAATTAGAAAGTTGTTTTAAATGTTATGCTCTATAGGAATCATGAAAGAAAAAAATTGGGTTTTATGTCCCTTTAATGTTGTGCTCTCTACTCTTTTTATTTAAAGCAACATTGCTCAACATAACAGAAAGGCAATGTTTATTGGGACTGTAAAGTCAAAATGAAACTTTCATGATTTAGATAGAGAATTTAACAGAAAGACAATGTTTAAAGGGACAGTAAAGTCAAAATGAAACTTTTATGATTCAGTTAGAGAATGCAATTTTTAACAACTTTACAATTTAGTTCAGTTATCTCATTTGCTTTATTTTCTTGGTATCGCTTGTAGAAAATCATATTTATTTAGGCTCAAAGGCAGCATTGCACTACAGGAACTAGTTGCCTTAAAGAAGACAATTCCGATCTCACGGATGAACCGAGTAATTAGAAACAACACAGAGGACAAAGCATGAGGCTACATCAAAAGGATATTACAGAGATGTAGGGAAAATATAAAATAATATACACAGTCATCTCTTTTGTACAATTATAACAGTACAAGATAATTCGACCAGTTGACTCCCTCACATGTACTGCAGGGGAAATATAAATCTCTAAATACTGGCCTATCATATAGACTGATACAGGCATACCATTCAATGGTAAAAAGGCACCTAGAGTGGGGTTCTGCAGAACAAAATCATTGAGGGACCACTTGATACAATTGGATCCCAGAAAGTGCTATATCCCTACTACTTGGTTAGAATGTGTTACCTGTAGTAGTTTGACAACAGGAAAGTTATTTTGCTGTTCTTATAAAAACAAAACAAAAAATTCTTAAATACAGGGTAACGTACTACTAGTTTCATAGTGTACCCCTACATTGCCCATGCAGGTGCTTCTATGTTCTATGTAAAACTGCTGATGACCTTATAACCATCATGGCCAATCGTAGGACAGCATTTAGAACTGCCATTGAGAATAAAGGATCAGAACAACCGGTGGCTAGACACTTTGTAGAGGCTGGACACAAGGTATCTGATTTGAGGTATAGAATTATAGATCATGTACCCATTCCACCACTGGGTGGGGACAGGGCTAAGATGTTGCAGCAATGTGAAGCCAGGTGGATCTATGCTCTGGGTACTTTGGTGCCAATGAGGTTGAATACTCACCTGGATTTGCATTGTTTCATTTAAATGGAGAAAATAGTCCTTAAATTAATATAGCCATGAACATTGATGCTCTATACAACAATAGTAGTATTCATAACCTGGTAGGTCAATAAGATATTAGAGAATTAAGCAAGTAATATATTAAAATTGTTGAACATAGGATTTATTTCCTCCCGCTTGAATAAAATAAGTGATGGGCAATGTACTTGAGTAAATATAAATAAGTAGTGTAAAGTGTAAGGATATCAATGTTTAAAGAGTAGCATTGCAAAAAAGTATTCTTCTCTGTGGAAGCCTCTACAGATAAAGGAATAAGACAAGGAAAGCCAGGAAAAAGTCAATTAGTATAGTGAAGAAAATACATAATTCTACAAAAAAGTGCATTTCGGTTCAGTATGTATATTGTTTAACAACATGTTGTTTTTAACAGCACAAAGGTTTTGTTTTGACCCTGTGTGGAAGCGTATGGTTGCCATGGTAGCCAGCATTGGTGGGTCACGTGATGGTGGATGCTTCCTAATGTCATGAGGTTCTGGGACGCCAACAGCGTCATGGAGGGGATCAGTTGGTGTTAGACGTTATATAAGGTAAGCCACTATATGTACACTGCATATGTCTGAAAAGGGGGAAACCCTGAAACGTCACTACTCTAAATAAAATGATATGTGTTTAAGACCCATTGAGTACCTCTACTACTTGAAACACACCTACACACACACACATATATGATTTAATGTTTTAGTGCTTGGTAAAATAAATGACATGGGGAAAAGATGGTTGCCTAGCAAATATATAGCTGTTGATAACTTCAGGTTCTAGAGTTGCTACAGTAATTATTGAGGATGCAAATCACCCTCCTACTACTCACTCACCATTTAGGGTTAATGTTGCCACTTGTAACTGTACTGGTCACAACTGCAATGAGTTCTGCTGTGGAATCTGTTGGCGCTCTACAAATAACCGATAATAATAATAATAATAATAATAACAAGAACCAATTGCCATACTTGAAAAATTTAGAGAAACCAGAAATATCTATCTAATTATAGATTACAGGGATATGAAACCCAATTTGTGTTCTTTCATGATTCAGATAGAGCATGCAATTTTAAGTGACTTTCTAATTTACTCCTATTATCATTTTTTCTTTGTTCTCTTTGTATGCTTTGTTAAATGAGCAGCAATGCACTACTGGTTGCTAACTGAACACATGGGTGAGCCAATGACAACCGGTATATATATGTTGCCACCAATCAGCAGCTAGAACCTAGGTTCTTTGCTGCTCCTGAGCTTTCCTAGGTAAACCTTTCAGCAAAGGATAACAAGAGAAAGGACCCAAATAATAGGAATAAATTGGAAAGTTGTTTGAAATTGTTTTCTCTATCTGAATCTTGAAAGAAAAAAAAATGGGTTTCATATCCCTTTAAGAGATAGCTTCGGTCACATTTCATACTAGTGAAAAAGGTAATTCTGTATATTTCAGTCAATTTTGAAGATTATGCAAAAAAATCAATTAATTCAGGTACTGAAATCCACTAAACACAGTAGAATATTATAATCAGTAAATTCATACTAAAAAGACAATGCAACAATTTTTACTGATTTACTTTTGTGACATGGAGGATTTTATTCTCAGACTTTTATCTCCACCATAATGTTAATGAATTTTGATTTAACCCTTAGATTAGACTGTCACACAAAAGATAACCTCTTCCCCCAAAGAAGTCAATGGGAAAAAAAAAATAACACCCAAACTGAAAATATGAATGTGTTATGCACATTGCAGAATATGTTATATTTATTTATAAATACATATTTCTATATATAACTTATGGTATTTTGGTACAATATATATCTATTCTATATATATATATATATATATATATATATATATATATATAGATAGATAGATAGATAGATAGATAGATAGATAGATGATTATATATAGATTTAGATATATACAGATTTATATATAGGAATAGGGTGTTTGGATCAGCAATTTCATTTCGATCAATCAAATAACTGAAGGACACAGTAATATTTCAGTAGTGAAATGAGGTTTAATGGATTAACAGAAAATGTGCAATATGCATCAAATTAAATTAAACAGGTGCATAAATCTGGGCACCCCAACAGAAATATCACATCAATATTTAGTAGAGCCTCCTTTAGCAGAAATAACAGCCTCTAGACGCTTCCTATAGCCTGTAATGAGTGTCTGGATTCTGGATGAAGGTATTTTGTACCATTCCTACTTGCAAAACATCTCCAGTTCAGTTAGGTTTGATGGTTGCTGAGCATGGACAGCCCGCTTTAAATCACCCCACAGATTTTCAATGATATTCAGGTCTGGGGACTGGGATGGCCATTCCAGAACATTGTACTTGTTCCTCTGCATAAATGCAAGAGTAGATTTTGAGCAGTGTTTTGGGTTGTTGTCTTGTTGAAATATCCTTCCCCGGCGTAATTTCAACTTTGTGACTGATTCCTCAACATTATTCTCAAGTATCGGCGGATATTGAGTGAAATCCATGCGACCCTCAACTTTAACAAGATTCCCAGTACTGGCACTGGCCACACAGCCCCACAGCATGATGGAACATCCACCACATTTTACTGTGGGCAGCAAGTGTTTGTCTTAAAACGCTGTGTTCTTTTGCCACCATGCATAACGCCACTTGTTATGACCAAATAACTCAATCTTTGTTTTATCAGTCCACAGCACCTTCTTCCAAAATGAAGCTGGCTTTTCCAAATGTGCATTTGCATACCTCAAGCAACTTTGTTTGTGGCGTGTGTGCAGAAAAGTCCTCTTCTGCATCACTCTCCCATACAGCTTTTCCTTGTGCAAAGTGCGCTGAATTGTTGAACGATGCACAGTGACACCATCTGCAGCAAGATGATGTTGTAGGTCTTTGGAGGTTGTCTGTGGGCTGTTGTTGACCGTTCTCACCATCCTTTGCCTTTGCTTCTCCGATATTTTACTTGGCCTGTCACTTCTGGCCTTAACAAGAACTATGCCTGTGGTCTTCCATTTCCTCACTATGTTCCTTACAGTGGACATTGACAGCTTAAATCTCTGCGATAGCTTTTTGTAGTCTTCTCCTAAACCATAATGTTGAACAATCTTTGTTTTCAGGTCATTTGAGAGTTGATTTGAGGCCCCCATGTTGCCACTCTTCAGAGGAGAGTCAAAGAGAATAACAATTTGCAATTGGCCACCTTAAACACCTTTTCTCATGATTTGATGCACCTGTCTATGAAGTTCAAGGCTTAATGGGCTCACCAAACCAATTGTGTGTTACAATTAATCAGTGCTAGGCAGTTACAGGTATTCAAATCAACAAAATGGCAAGGGTGCCCAAATCTATGCATCTGTCTAATTTCGTTTGGATGCATATTGCACACTGTTAATCCAATAAACCTCATTTTACTACTGAAATATTACTGTCTCCTTCAGTTATTTGATATTACTGAAACAGTTCAATGTGGAACAGCACTAGAGGACAGGAGTGCTCGTGAAGACAGGTGAACTGCCACTTCACCAAAATGTGTATAGCAGAATGAAAATGTCCACAGCTCTCCAATGCTAGAAAAGCTTTTTTGTCCTAATAAAGAAATTTTCTAGCATTGGAGAGCTGTGGACATTTTCATTCAGTTATTTGATAGATCAAAATGAAATTGCTGTCCTGCATGAAAATCATGTTTTTCTTGAAGGATGCAGACTTCTTCCTGTACCACTGCTTGAAGAAGGTGTCTTCCAGAAACTGGCAGTAGGACTGGGAGTTGAGCTTGACTCCATCCTCAACCCGAAAAGGCCCACAAGCTCATCTTTGATGATACCAGCCCAAACCAGTACTCCACCTCCACCTTGCTGGCGTCTGAGTCGGACTGGAGCTCTCTGCCCTTTACCAATCCAGCCACGGGCCCATCCATCTGGCCCATCAAGACTCACTCTCATTTCATCAGTCCATAAAACCTTAGAAAAATCAGTCTTGAGATATTTCTTGGCCCAGTCTTGACGTTTCAGCTTGTGTGTCTTGTTCAGTAGTGGTCGTCTTTCAGCCTTTCTTACCTTGGCCATGTCTCTGAGTATTGCACACCTTGTGCTTTTGGGCACTCCAGTGATGTTGCAGCTCTGAAATATGGCCAAACTGGTGGCAAGTGGCATCTTGGCAGCTGCACGCTTGACTTTTCTCAGTTCATGGGCAGTTATTTTGCGCCTTGGTTTTTCCACACGCTTCTTGCGACCCTGTTGACTATTTTGAATGAAACGCTTGATTGTTCGATGATCACGCTTCAGAAGCTTTGCAATTTTAAGAGTGCTGCATCCCTCTGCAAGATATCTCACTATTTTTGACTTTTCTGAGCCTGTCAAGTCCTTCTTTTGACCCATTTTGCCAAAGGAAAGGAAGTTGCCTAATAATTATGCACACCTGATATAGGGTGTTGATGTCATTAGACCACACCCCTTCTCATTACATAAATGCACATCACCTAATATGCTTAATTGGTAGTAGGCTTTCGAGCCTATACAGCTTGGAGTAAGACAAAATGCATAAAGAGGATGATGTGGTCAAAATACTCATTTGCCTAATAATTCTGCACTCCCTGTATATGTCTGTAAATACATATAATAATAATTGGATACTTGTATACCACACAACCTCAAACTTAATCGACTCGCAGCACTGATAACAGGTATTATTTTTTTTATATATATATATATATATATAAATACATATGTACGCACACATATATATATATATATATATATATATATACATACATCTACATCTTTAGACATGTTTCTTTTGCCTACCTTTTTTTCTAACGCCTGGGACCTTATATCTTTGAGCCCTTATAACGTTTGTGTGCATTATTTTTTGTGAATCATTTTTGTTAGATAGTGTTATTATGAGCGTAACTGTACTTTGTAATGTATTTTTGATGTGTTTTGTGCAACTTTTTATTTTTGCGAAACAGTTAACCACAGTTCTGAGATTGTAGTAATGATTCTAGTGTAAATCACGATTGTGCTCAAGCGATCGCGATTGTGCTCAACTCGTAATATGAACGCAATTTAACCTGCGTGCAATAGTTTGCGTGCCACTTGTAATCCAGCCATTAATGTATTCATTCTTCACTACATTACAACAGGAATAAATATCCCATTCACACACAAGACCCTGGCTTTGTTAAAATAATGTTGGCCCCTAAACCCTTCATCCCAAATGTAAGTAGTTTGTACACCAAGTTCTGGTTGAATTATTTTATTTAGCCGCTCACTCCAACATAGAGGTAGCAACAGATATTATTTAAGCTTCATGCACTTACATCCACTTATTGTAATTAGGTCAAAGCTCAAAACTAGAGTAAGGGGGGGGGGGGGGGTTTGAAGTGTACTTGCTACCTAAGAAACCTTAAAGGGACTCTGTACCCAAAAAAAAATATTTTGTGATTCAGATTGAGCATGAAATTTTAAGCAACTTTCTAATTTACTCCTATTATCAAATTTTCTTTATTCTCTTGGTATCTTTATTTGAAATTCAAGAATGTAAGTTTAGATGCCGGCCCATTTTTGGTGAACAACCTGGGTTGTCCTTGCTGATTGGTGGATAAATTCAGTGCTGTCCAGAGTACTAAACCCCAAAAAAACTTAGATGCCTTCTTTTTCAAATAAAGATAGCAAGAGAACGAAGAAAAATGGATAATAGGAGTAAATTAGAAAGTTGCTTAAAATTGCATGCTCTTTCTGAATTACAAAAGAAAAAAATTGGGTTCAGTGTCCCTTTAAAGTCTTTATTTGTCATTGAACAATAAGCATATATAACAAAATCAGGGACTTGGGACCCCTTATTTGAAAGCTATAATTCTGCAGATCTTTGGTCCTATCTTGAGAGCTCTGTTGAATCTAAAGTGACCTTTATCACAGTTTATCACCACCCACCATTGAAATATAAGACACCTAATTGAAATGGGGTGTTAATCCATTCAAATAGGGGGTTTAACATCTTTATAGCTGTCAAGTGACTGTTACAGTAATAGTGACCACCTGGCAGCAGGCATTAGCCTCATTTTGTCGAGTTGTTGATGTTCAGGCACATAATTCCTTGCCTCATTGAACTAATACAAAAATACAGTTATCTAAATACATGAAAGAGCGGTTCAATGTAAAAACAGAAGACATCTTGTGTTGTAGAGGATGAATTTTGGTGCAAGTATTCTATGTTTGCTGATTTTTTTTGCGAGTGGTAGAAGCATGGCTACATTATCAAAATGAATTCTGTCCCTCCCTCTGCAAAATTAGAATTTTGTGTACATTTAAATTGTAACTAATATTTTGTTTTATTGTTAGACATTTCATTCCTTATTATTTGTGTTTAAAATAAAAAAAATAGTATTGCTTTGTTCTATTAATATACTTTGTTGAAGGAACAGCAATGCACTGCTGGGAGCTAGCTGAACACACCGGGTGAGCCAATAACAAGAGGTATTTATGTGCAGCCACCAATCAGCAGCTATCTCCCAGTAAAACATTGCTGCTCCTGAACCTATACATGTATGCTTTTCAACAAATGATTCCAAGAGAGTGTGCAGGAATTCACAGAATATACATATATGAGTTTTGTGATTGGCTGATGTGTGTCACATGATACAGGGGCAAGGAGATTGAACCAACTTTGAAATTTGTCAGAAAAAAAAAATCTATTGTTTGAAATTCAAGTGTTATTTTTATTACATTGTTTTTTTATTATGTCTATTTTATTATTCAATTCTACCATATTTAATGGTCTTTTAAATTACAAGAAAAGGGTCAAAACAAATAATAAAAGTATATTGCTAAATCATTTTTGATCTGCATAATTAAACATTTTACTGTCTAGAAACTTTACATTAGATAATTTTACTGTCTGGTGGTACTAGACATACAGTATGTTATTCAAATACTCAGGTACTTTCCAACCAGATTCGGTTGCATTACCACTGGTAGTGTGTAGCCAGTCCTCCCAAGTGGTTTATATATCTCTGTTTAAGAAGAAACTAACACCTATTGCAGTCAAATTGTGCTGACCAAATAGGTTTGCATCATAAAGTGTATATCAACCGTTCCATGTTTTGCAGATAGTGATTAAATAAATAAAGAGTATATATCATACAATAAGTCACCTGAATGGGTCAGCTAGAGAAAGCCCTCCAAACAGGTGGTGCTAGATACAGACATAGATAAATAAGTACATAAAGAAAAGAAAGAGTAGCGTCTTTTAAGCACTCTGGGAAACACTAAATTAGATTGGTTTCAAAAGAGAGGACACACAATGAAACGGAGGGGTTCTCAATCCTCACCACAATATGAGGGGAAAAAATAAAAATAAAACAACATTTATTATATCAAGAAAATAAAAAAAGGAGAAATATAAAATCACTTTAAAAACACTTAAAACGAGAAATAACATACAGGGACATGAAAGGTCCAAATCACAGTATTGTATAAATCATGCAGCAAACAGCTATACAATCAAATATAAGGCCTAATACCAGAAAGATTTAAAGGAGGTCATTATCTCCATTATATAGTGCAACACGAAATAAAAGGAGCCCTAATATAGAGTCTACTGGTGACTATAATATCTCTTTAAGGAGAAACACAAAAAAGGGATTGGCAAACTGCTAGTCTCACGTGTTGCTCCTACACAATTATTTAAAAACACTGGGTATTCCTGTCTTAATCTGGTACTACAAAAGCATCTAGTATAGGGTTAAATCAATTTAAGCAAATAGAACATATCAAATATAGCTGCAATACAGTACCAAAGGCCCCCTGGTCAGGACCTAATCACGTCACAAAGCGCCTGACGCACGTTTCGCATCCTCCTTTTTTTAAAGGCAATTTGTTTGTGATGACTTTCTGGTTTAAATAGGCTCTTTCAGCCAATCATTTTGTCTTACCAGGAATTAACCAATCACATTCTCTAATTCCCAACTGACACAGTCAGCTGTTATTTAATTGCGACAGATTTGTAGTAACACCCATATGCCCTTTATAAGCTACATTCCATGCTGTTGGACATGAACATACTTTATGCATAAATGTTCTGCTAATAATCCACATACAGAACAAAGCAATATCGTTACTTTTATGGGGGTGATATTAAGTATAGGGTAGAGGTATTCAGAAATAGAGTAACTCCTCTTCATATGTCAGATCTATCTGCTTATTGCCATTGGTCATGCAGAAACAAAGTTATGGTTTTGAGCTTCATGTCATCGTTCCCCCTGCTGCTTACCTTTTTATAAAAATGTCACAGTTTCATAGAGTAAAACTGGTCAACAGCTAAAAGCCACCCAGAAACTCAAGATTACTTCCATGGACCTCCCAGCTATACCAAGGACCACCACACAACCTGAACATATCCAAGAACCATCTATGAACCATCTGGGCACCACCCTTTTCAGGTCAACCCCAGCTGACTGCAGTTACTTAACAGGAAATGTCATAGGTATGATATACGTCAATAGGAAGTGGATAAATATATCCAATGATAATATTGTTGAAGACTTAAATATCACTGTGAATGTCTCACAATAAAACCTTATGTGACAGAGGTTAGTATTAGAGGTTCTATTAGCCCATATTTTCAGTATTCTTTAATAATTTAGAGGACATTTCAGTAAGAGGTATCACCAATTTTAAGTTGCCATGGTTATTACCCTCCTTTTGTTGGAATGTTTCTCCCAAACCAGTGATGTCCTTAAGGTGAGAAAAGAACTGGATAACTATGTCACAGAAATGTTGGCCATGTGTTAACGAGTGGGAAGTGGGTATAAAGTAACAGTGATCAGAGTTTTGTAGTATTGATCACTACACCTGGGGACACTAACACTGAATATAGGCTTGTTTTTTAATTATTGTCACCTTAATGCCTTTCAGTTTCTGTTTTTAATTTAATTTGGCCATAGCTATGTTGTTACATAGTACAACTTAATAAGTACATTACATTTATGTCAGGGACGAAACTACATGGGGTGCAGAGGTCGCAATTGCGACTGGGCCCCCAAGGGTGGGGGCCCAGCTTAAAAAAAAAAACGTTGACCTGCCACTTCCTGCACTGATATCATGTAAGTGTGATGTGATGCTTCACTAGTGTCTTTGTCTCTGACTACAGGGGTTAGTATTTCTGTTTTACCCATTGGTGTTTTTGTGTGTATGTATGTATGTGACTGTGTGTGTATTTATGCATGTATGTGTGTATGTTTGGGGAACCAACAAATTACAGACCTTGTTACTACAGCATGGGGGGGCGGGAGGTAAACAGTGTCACTATACAGTACCACTATATACAGTACGGGGGGGCTGGACCATGTCACAGATTACTGTGGTCACTTTATAAAGTACTGGGGCGGGTAGGGTCAGGCCAGCCATCTCACCGGCAGATTACAGACTGTGTCACAAACTCACTATATACAGTACTGGTGGGTTAAACAGTGTCACTATATACAGTAATAGGGCGTCAGACCATCTCACAGACTGTGGGCACAGGGTACCTCCTTTTGCAGACATGTAATCTGATTCACATTTTGTTTTCTGTATTAAATGTTAAAAATAAATAATGATATGTATCAAATTCTCCTTTTTTTGGGCTGGGGGGCCTTTCTTAGATTCTTGCACCTGGGCCCTGTGGTTTCTAGTTACTCCTCTGATTTATGTAATACCTGAAATTTAGACAATTAAAGGACCAGTCAATAGTATCAAAATAGTAAACTGAAATATCAGTAAAGGTGCGCTGTAAATGTGAAATATAAAGCATCTGCAGCATAAAATTTGGACAAGTCAATGTAAATATTTATAAAATCTTACTTTTATTCTCTGCATGTTCAATTATAGCGCCATATTCTGACTGCCCCTGTCCTGAGTAGAATGTACATAAATGTGTAAATTTGAATAATTATTTATCTTTTGCGCATGCGTGCATGTACACGTCACTGCTCCATGCGCACTCATGTAAACAATGCACGTGCATGTGACCTCAGCCATATCACCCCTGCTTCAAGCCTTCATTGCTGAAATTTGCTGCTGTTATGAATCCCACGGTTCCAAAACCTCACCCAATAACGGTCTAACCCCAGAGTGAGAGACCCCAGAGACAGGCAGCCCAGAGACTATCTATAATGCTGCTCTTGACTGTGAACCATTGTACATGTCAATCCCACCTACTGAATACTTACCAGGTGTGACCCCCACCTACCTACTACCTGTCCTTAGTTGTCTGAGTCAGTCTCACTCTCAATGTCTCTAAGGGGTGACTGGGGTCACCCCACAGAGACATTGAGAGTGAGACAGACTCAGACAACTAAGGACAGACAGGTAGGTTATGAGGATTTAGGAGGAGCGAGTGGCAGACCTTTAGTGCTGATGAGTCTGACAAACAGTCACTTTTAACCTAGGCTATTCCAGACTGAGACAGAAACATAACCCGCCGCTGTCAATCCTTCTGATATGTGCACGCTACCGTGTTCACGAGTCGCCGGATATGTCAGCAGTGATGTCACCGGCCAGTTAGTGCATGCGTACTTCGCTCAAATCGCATATACGTATATGCAGTTGTGATTGGATACTGGCACCACGTGACTTTAGGGGACAAGGAAACAATATACATTTTCTAAACGCTCATTCTCAATAAATATACTTCATTTTTCAGCCAAGTAGGTCTCAAAATGATTGACTGTTTATAATACACCTATTTATGTGCAGATCTTATACTATTGACTGGTCCTTTAAAAAATTAATAAGGGATTTCACAATCTAACATTTGGTATAAGACCAGGCAGGTGCAGCTGTTATGGCATGAGTTTGCCCAGTGAAGATTTAGATTAGCAAGATCCCCAGTACTTGATTAAACTGGCCAACCATCATCTCTACAGAGGTCCAGTATCTGATTTCTGATTCAGAAAAGGCATTGTCTATAGCTGTCTCTGTCAAAGCAAAATGGCTGCCACTTCCTTCTGCTGCAGCAACTCTTGTACTTCCGCTTCTGCATGATACCTAAAATCTAGTCAGTTATCAGTAAGGATCATAATATATAAAAATGAAATATCCTTCAGATGAATCTTATACATCCTGGAACTGAAACAGCATCACATTGTGCTCATATGAAACCAGCTGGTGGCCCAGATGCTGTGTTACTGATGACATTGAGCTATCATCAAGTGAACAACATATTAAATGTGTAATTAAGACAATACTGTTATCTTAATACTAGTTTATTAATGCAACATGATTCACATTACTTGACATGTTTCTAAAATATGAATATATTATAGCTACTAATTGTGTAGCTATATAGTTTGTTTGTTAGATTTTTCAGTGTTACCCCTGTTTTCAGGTGCTGATAACGTTGGATTGTCTGGATGAATTTGTTTGAAGTTTAATGGTATTGTAGGCCCCTCTGTGAATATAAATGCTAATAAATTGTACATTAATTATTTTTTTAAAGTTATTAAGTCTTGAAAAAGGAATGTTTCCCTACCCCGTAAGGACCACAGCACTTTTCTATTTTCTGACCGTTTGGGACCAGGGCTATTTTTACATTTCTGCGGTGTTTGTGTTTAGCTGCAATTTTCCTCTTACTGATTTACTGTACCCACACATATTATATACAGTTTTTCTCGCCATTAAGTGGACTTTCTAAAGATACCATTATTTTCATCATATTTTATAATTTACTATAATTATATAATAAAATAAGGTGAAAAAAATGGAAAAAAACACACCGTTTCTAACTTTGACCCCCAAAATCAGTGACACATATACAACCACCAGGCTAAATGTTTCTAAATTTTGTCCTGAATTTAGAAATACCCAATGTTTACATGATCTTTGATTTATTTTAAGTTATAGGGCAATAAGTACAAGTAGCACTTTCCTATTTCCAAACATTTTTTTTTTCAAAATTAGCGATAGTTACATTGGAACACTGATATCTGTCAGAAATCCCTGAATAACCCTTCACATGTGTGTATATATATATATATATATATATATATATATATATATATATTTTTTTTTTTAGTAGACAACCCAAAGTATTGATCTAGGCCCATTTTGGTATATTTTACGCCACCATTTTACCGCCAAATGCGATCAAATAAAAAAAATCCTTCACTTTTTCACAAACTTTTTCACAAACTTAAGGTTTCTTGCTGAAATTATTTACAAACAGATTGTGCAATTATGACACAAATGGTTGTAAATGCTTATCTGGGATCCCCTTTGTTCAGAAATAGCAGACATATATAGCTTTGACGTTGCTTTTTGGTAATTAGAAGGCCGCTAAATGCCGTTGCGCACCACACTTGTATTATGCCCAGCAGTGAAAAGGTTAATTAGGTAGCTTATAGATTTAATTTTAGCTTTAGTGTAGAGATCAGTCTCCCACCTGACACATCCCACCCCCTGATCCCTCCCAAACATCTCTCTTCCCTCCCCCACCCCACAATTGTCCCCACCATTTTTGCAAACAGGCACATTTCCCCGTTTGCTGGAGCGTGATAATATAGCGCTCCACTTGTAATCTAGCCCTGAATCTATTAAATTGATCTCTATTAATAATATTAATCCTGAACAGTTTAATATAAGCATTTGTTTGCAAATTTACTGGCAGCAGCAAGCAGCATCTGAATAATTTATTACAGATGAAATTTAAATGACAGCTTGGACACAGGAATCTGAATGATGATTTGACAAAGAGTCATTTTATCAATAAACTGTGTCTAGTGAAAAAGGTTAATACTTATTTGGTTCATGTAAATGTTATGGGATTAGAATAAACACGATTTTGTCTTTAAAAAAAATAATCTGAAAAGAGGCTTGCAACTCTCTTATAACCAATGAAAACACAAATCTGTTTTATAAAGCAATTTTCACAAAGAGTATTTAAATGATTTTCTCTTGTTCCAACAGCTACCTAAACTGGTGTACAAGTTACTTATACAGAAATGTATGTGGGGGGATGGGTGAATAAGATATGCTGAAAATGGTATTGTAACAAAGATGCTGGTTTATTTTCACATTAGACACAGTGTCCCCCAAGAGGTGAAAAACAGAACTGCATTTTACTTACAATACTTGTCAAGTTTATCTTAGCCTGATATCATAAATCTTCTAAACTGGTTACTATTAAAGGGACAGTTTACTCAAAACATTTCTCCTTTTTAATTTGTTCCCAATTATCCACTTTACCTGCTGGAGTGTATTAAATTATTTACAAGTATTTCCTTTACCCTTATATTGGCATTTGGAATAGTTTATTTAGCCTGTGGTATCCCCACCTATCCTGACATTTTTCCGCCTCAAGGCCAAGCTGTGTTAACACAGACAGTAGAAAAAATTACACTCCCAGCGGATTATAGAAGAGATGAGGTAATAAAATGTTAATTTTCTATTGTTCTCTCCAAGCATTGGTGATTGGTTTATGGACAGATATAAGATAAAGAAGCAGGTATATGTACACAATGTGATAAAGTAATGAGATCTGATTATGCCTACAAGCTCAACCCATTTTATTAGTTTGTGGCTTCAAAACACAAAATCAGCTAATTCATATACAGAAATAAACCTTAAAGAAAAAAAAAATCTCATACATTTTATACTCTGCAACTAGTAAAAAAAAAGTAATTGGAAACACATGAAAGGAAAATCACTTTCATAGTATACTGTCCCTTTAAGTTAATAGACTAGATAACAGGGAGTCAGACTTGCTCATGACTAGATCATTCAGAATGTAACCTAAGTTTAAAAAATGTCAGCTCCCAGATCAAACTGAGGGTAGGGCTGAAAAATTCTAAGTTTTCATTATGCAAGCAAACAAGTAAGTTGTTTGCTGATTTAACATATTTGTTTTTACTGAAAGACCGCTGTTTAATATCCCTTTAATTTAGAGATTGGGATTAGGAATGAGGTGTAGGCTTTTATTTAGGGATTGGGTTTAGGACTAGGGTGTAGTTTAGGGTAAGCAGCAGTAGTTGGGGATTTTGGTTAGAATTAGTGACTGGAATTAGGCCTGGGGTTTAGGATAGGGTTAGGCACTGAGATTAACCCCTTAATGACCAAGGACGTACGCCACACGTCCTCAAAAAAAATACAGTTAATGACCGAGGACGTGTGGTGTACGTCCTTGGTCTGTAAAGCAGCTGGAAGCGATCCTGCTCGCTTCCAGCTGCTTTCCGGTTATTGCAGTGATGCCTCGATATGGAGGCATCCTGCAATAACCCCCCTTGGCCATCCGATGCAGAGAGAGCCACTCTGTGGCCCTCTCTGCACCGGACATCGGTGGCCGGTATCGTTGGTGGGTGAGATCAAGTCTGGGAAGCGGGTGGCGGCCATCGATGTGCCGAGTGGAGAGAAGGGGGGCGGAACCGTCGGGAGCGCGCACGGGAGCGCACGCGTGCACGGGGAGCGGCGGGCGGGCGCGTGCACGGGGCGGGAGCGGGAGGGAACCGCTACACTACGGAAAAATAAGGCTGTGAAAAGTTAAAATAAAAACTTTAAAATATTACAAATAAACAGCTAAGGGATCTGGAAGGGGTGGGGGGATGGTCTTGGGGGGGGGGGGGGAAGCTACACTACAGAAAAGGGATTTTTTTTAAAAAAAAAGGCACATTTGTTACTAAACTGGGTACTGGCAGACAGCTGCCAGTACCCAAGATGGCGCCCATTAAGGCAGAGGGGGAGGGTTAGAGAGCTGTTTGGTGGGGGATCAGTGAGGTTGGGGACTAAGGGGGGATCCTACACAGCAGCATATGTAAATATGCCAAAAAAAACAAAAAAAAGCCCAAGTATAGCTTTTATTTTAGTACTGGCAGAGTTTCTGCCAGTACTTAAGATGGCGGGGACAATTGTGGGGTGGGGGAGGGAAGAGAGCTGTTTGGGAGGGATCAGGGGGTCTCATGTTTCAAGTGGGAGGCTGAGCTCTACACTAAAGCTAAAATTAACCCTGCAAGCTACATAATTAACCCTTTCACTGCTAGCCATAATACATGTGTGAAATTCAGCGGAATTTGGCGGCCTTCTAATTACCAAAAAGCAACGCCAAAGCAATATATCTCTGCTATTTCTGAACAAAGGGGATCCCAGAGAAGCATTTACAACCATTTGTGCCATAATTGCACAAGCTGTTTGTAAATGATTTCAGTGAGAAACCTAAAATTGTGAAAAATGTAACGTTTTTTTTAATTTGATCGCATTTGGCGGTGAAATGGTGGCATGAAATATACCAAAATTGGCCTAGATCAATACTTGGGGTTGTCTACTACACTACACTAAAGCTAAAAGTATCTCTAAAAGCTCCCTACATGCTCCATAATTAACCCCTTCACTGCTGGGCATAATACACGTGTAGTGCGCAGTGGCATTTAGCAGCCTTCTAATTACTAAAAAGCAACGCCAAAGCCATATATGTCTGCTATTTCTGAACAAAGGGGATCCCAGAGAAGCATTTACAACCATTTAAGCCATAATTGCACAAGCTGTTTGTAAATAATTTCAGTGAGAAACCAAAAGTTTGTGAAAAAATTAGTAAAAAAGTGAACGATTTTTTGTATTTAATCGCATTTGGCGGTGAAATGGTGGCATGAAATATACCAAAATGGGCCTAGATGAATACTTTGGGATGTCTACTAAAAAAAAATATATACATGTCAATGGATATTCAGAGATTCCTGAAAGATATTAGTGTTCTAATGTAACTAGCGCTAATTTTGAAAAATAATTGTTTGGAAATAGCAAAGTGCTACTTGTATTTATGGCCCTATAACTTACAAAAAAAGCAAAGAACATGTAAACATTGGGTATTTCTAAACTCAGGACAAAATTTAGAAACTATTTAGCATGGGTGTTTTTTGGTGGTTGTAGATGTGTAACAGATTTTGGGGGTCAAAGTTAGAAAAAGTGTGTTTTTTTCAATTTTTTACTCATATTTTATAAATTTTTTTATAGTAAATTATAAGATATGATGAAAATAATGGTATCTTTAGAAAGTCCATTTAATGGCGAGAAAAACGGTATATAATATGTGTGGGTACAGTAAATGAGTAAGAGGAAAATTACAGCTAAACACAAACACTGCAGAAATGTAAAAATAGCCTTGGTCCCAAACGGACAGAAAATGGAAAAGTGCTGTGGTCATTAAGGGGTTAAAGGGACACTGAACCCACATTTTTTTCTTTTATGATTCAGAAAGAGCTTGCAATTTTAAGCAACTTTCTAATTTACTCATATTATCAATTTTTCTTCGTTCTCTTGCTATCTAAACTAAGAAGCTAGCCAATTTTTGGTTCAAAACCCTGGACAGCACTTGTTTATTGGTGGGTGAATTTATCCACCAATCAGCACCAAATGTTCCCCAAAATTGGCTGGCATCTAAACTTACATTCTTGATTTTCAAATAAAGATAGCATGAGAATGAAGAAACATTGATAATAGAAGTCAATTAGAAAGTTGCTTAAAATTGCATGCTCTATCTGAATCACATTTTTTGTGATTCAGATAGAGCATGCAATTTTAAGCAACTTTCTAATGTACTCCTATTATCAATTTTTCATTGTTCTCATGCTATCTTTATTTGAAAAAAGAAGGCATCTAAGTTTTTTTTGTTTCAGAACTGTGGACAGCACTTTTTATTGGTGGATGAATTTATCCACCAATCAGCAAGGACAACCCAGGTTGTTCACTAAAAATGGGCTGGCATCTAAACTTACATTCTTGCAGTTCAAATAAAGATACCAAGAGAATGAAGAAAATTTGATAATAGGAGTAAATTAGTTGCTTAAAATTGCATGCTCTATCTGAATCACGAAATATTTTTTTTTGGGTTCAGTGTTCCTTTAACCCCTTAGTGACCAGACCACTTTTCCATTTGTTGACCATTTGGGACCAAGGCTATTTTTACATTTCTGCTGTGTTTTTGTTTAGCTGTAATTTTCCTCTTACTCATTTACTGTACTGTACACATATTATATACCGTTTTTTATCGCCATTAAATGGACTTTCTAATGATACCATTATTTTCATCATATTTTTTAATTTACTATATTTTTTTTTTATAAAATATCATGAAAAAATGGAAAAAAACACACTTTTTCTAAATTTGACCCCCAAAATCTGTTACACATCTACAACTACCATAAAACACCCATGCTAAATAGTTTCTAAATTATGTCCTGAGTTTATAAATACCCAATGTTTACATGTTCTTTGCTTTTTTTTTTTTGCAAGTTATAGGGCAATAAGTACAAGTAGCACTTTGCTATTTCAAAACCAATTTTTTTTCAAAATTAGCGATAGTTACATTGGAACACTGATATCTGTCAGGAATCACTGAATAACCCTTTGCATGTATATATTTTTAAAAAGATGACAACCTAAGGTATTAAACCTGGGGTATTTTGACTCTTTTCATGCAACCATTTTACCACCAATCTATGCCAAAGTTTGAAAGAAAAAAAAAAGTGGGGATTTTTTGACAAAATAGCAATTTAAGAATACATTTATTAAGAATGTTAAGGGATACTGCCAAATAACACCCCAATATGTGTTCAACAAAATCTCCTGAGTACAGTGATAGGGTTCTCTGGGGGCTAAAAGGCTTTATTTTTAGGGGGTGCATTCCAGTTTTCCAACTTGGAATTTTCACATCTGTCATCATGCACCCATGTCCTATTTAGGTAATTTCTGAAGCTGGCCAATGTAATTTACCCCAATCAAACCATATATTTTTGAATTGTAAAGCTCTAACTCCCCCTACACAATTCCTTTTATGGCTTTATCTATATTTATGGTTGCTTTTGGTAGAATACAAAAGTGAATAGGGATTATCTGCTGGAGCATGCCTAGAAGCTGTGACCTCATTGAAATACAATGCCTGTGTCTAAACACGGATAAGGGGAAGTGGAGTTGTCTGCCCCAGGTAGCTTAGCTATGTAATTCATTTTGCTTATTTTTGAAAATTATTTAAAAATGCCAGCAATTGTTAAACAATTTTTTATGCAAACTATTTTTAATTAAATAGCCCTTTTAGGATATGCACAGATCTCAACATGTTTTATGGCACTTAAAGACCATTGCTCCTTAACTCGTCAGCCATCTCTGAGGCTGAGTATATTAATCCGCCCAATCATATATGATTGGTTTGATTGACACCCCTGCTAGCGGCCGATTGCCCACGAATCTGCAGGGAGCGGCATTGCACAAGCAGTTCTGGTGAATGATAAATGCTGACAGGGTATGCTGGCAGACATGATCTTTACAGCGGATAATATCCGCCAGACAATTGTTAAATCGGCCCCAGAGAATTAAATCTTATGTAAAAAAAAAAAAACTTTCCAATTTATATTATCAAATTGTGCTTTTATATGCACACTACTTTCTAAGATACCAGCTCCAACTGTAGAAGAGTTCACAGTGTATGCAAGTCTGTGATTGACTTATAGCTGTCACATGATACAGAGTGCCGGCAAATGCAAGAAATTTAATATAAAAAAAACAATCTACTGTGCATTTGTCTTTTTATTATGTTTTTTTTTCTACTGAATTTAATGGTCCTTTAACGTTGTTCGTAGGGTTAGTAACTGGGGTTAGGACTAGGTTTTAGGATGGTAGTAGGCACTGAGGCTAGAGCTGCAATCAGGGACTGGGGTTTAGGTTATGGTTTGGGACTCGGTTTACATTTGTGATTAGGTTTAGGGACTGGTGATTTGCTTAGATTACTGTTAGGGTTTGTGGTTAGGGGCTGGTGTTATTGTTAGTGACTGGGGTTAAGACTGCTGTTTAGGTTAGGGTTAAGGACTCAGGTTTTGGTTTAGGTTATTTTTAGAGTTTGTTGTTAGGGTTAGTGACTTGGGCTAGTGTTAGTTACTGGTGATTAAGTTAGGGTTAGGAACTAAGGTTTAGATTATGGTTAGAGACTGGTGATTTGTTTAGGTTTGTGTTATGGTTTGGGACTGGTGATTAGCTTAGCGACTAAGGTTTAAGTTATGGTTAGGGCCTGGTGATTTGTTTAGGTTAAAGTGATGGTAAACTTGACTTGTTTTAAAACCAGGTCCAGAATCTAAGCAATATTTTAGATGGACTTTGATTACTCACTTTAAACGATGCGCTGTAATTTACTTTTTTATCTAGCTGTGCCATTCTAATCCCCATGCTCTGGCCACCCATTTCAAAACTCATATTTTTTGTGAACTAATGGTTTGAACTTTTCTACAATCAGCGCTCTTGCTGTATGGCACTTTGTAGCTAGATTCGGGATTGGAGAACAATCTCAAACCGTTAGCTCACCAAAAATATGAGTTTTGAAGTGGCCAGCCAGAGTGCAGGGCACTAATGTTTTAGTTTGTAGTTGTGGTTAGGGGCTAGTGTTAGTGGCTGGGGTTAAGGTTAGGCTTAAGGGCTGGGGTTTTGGTTTAGGCTATGGTTTGTGCTTACGGTTGAGTTTAGCCACTTGGATGTCAGAGGGAATAATGGCACTTTGCCTGTGGCATACCTGTACATGAGAACATAAATGTAGCCATATTCTGGTGATCAAGGCAGCTGCCATATTGTCATTGTGGGGACATTTCCATGGAGAATCTCTAATGAGACAAACACAAGTAAAAACAAGATATCTCTTGTGCTTACTTCTGGTTGATGATTCAGCAGTTCTGTTCCTGAGACTACTCTTTTGCCTGCTGTTTTAATTTACCAATTAATGCATATCTGATAAACTTGTACTGTATTTGCCTACAGTGCCTGTCTCCGACTTCTCACTTGCCTGACCTTCCAGTAATGCCTTGCCTGATATAGGGCCTACTATCAATATATATACTTTCCTTCTTGGACTTTCCTTTATGGATTACTGGTCAAGCCTTTGGCCTAACTCTGTGTGTTGGGGTATTGTATATAGCATTTACTACTCAGCCACTGCATCCTAACCTCAACAGATATTGAAGAAATCTCTATGCATTTTGTAAATATTGCTGATTATGATGTTCATGTGAGCCAGCATTGACTAGGTTACTTTCTCTAAATTTCAAAATTATTATCCACCCTATCAAGGGACATGAATGTCAAAATGAAAAGTACATGATTTAGCTAGGTTGTGCTGCTCATGCTGATTTGCTTAAAGCCCATGTCTGCTTGGGGCCAGCAGTTCTCTCTGGCTCCTGTGTGGTAGTTTTGCAGAGGTAAAACACATATAATTGGATGGTCAATAGTGCTAAAGTTACATGCTCTAACAAATAAAATGTGATATTTGGACTAAATTAGGTGATCTATGGCTGACTGTCAGCATGGGTGGGGCTGGGGATGTCCTGTTTGGAGACAAATTGTGTATTTAATTGCTGGCCTAGACCTTACTTTCTAAAACTGTTCTTAAAAAGTTTAGAGGCAGAACTCCCAACGTATAACAATATCACAGAAAACAGGACAGTTGTAAGATATATATTTGGATCTAGCATTGAAATCACTACATATTTAGCTGTATTTATAATACACCTCATAATGCCAATAACGACAGTGGTTAATATTTACTAAAAAACATACGCATAGATTATGTGTTTTGTCAGTAATGCTGTGCGGTGCTAATGAGCAGTTTTCCCTCACCGCTCACCTACAAACAACGCTGGTATTACGGGTTTTTACAAACCCGGCGTTAGCCGCAAAAAAGTGAGCGTAGAGCAAAATTTAGCACCACATCTCACCTCAATACCAGCGCTGCTTACGGTAGCAGTGAGCTGGCAAAACGTGCTCGTGCACGATTTCCCTATTGGAATCAATGGTGGAGAGCCGGCTGAAAAAAACCCTAACACCTGCAAAAAAGCAGCGTTCAGCTCCTAACGCAGCCCCATTGATTCCTATGGGGAAATACATTTTATGTCTACACCTAACACCCTAACATGAACCCCGAGTCTAAACACCAGTAATATTACACTTATTAACCCCTAATCTGCCACCCCCGACATCGACGACACCTGCATTATATTATTAACCCCTAATCTGCTGCTCCGGACACCGCCGCCACCTACATTATATGTATTAACCCCTAATCTGCTGTGCCCAACCTCGCTGACACCTACATTATATTTATTAACCCCTAATCTGCCGCCCCCAATGTCGCCGCCACCTACCTACACTTATTAACCCCTAATCTGCTGCACCCAACATCGCCGCCACTATATTTAAGTTATTAACCCCTAAATCGAAGTCTAACCCTAACACCCCCCTAACTTAAATATAATTTAAATAAATCTAAATAAAATAACTATCATTAACTAAGTTATTCCTATTTAAAACTAAATACTTACCTATAAAATAAACCCTAAGCTAGCTACAATATAACTAATAGTTACATTGTAGCTAGCTTAGGATTTATTTTTATTTTACAGGCAAGATTGTATTTATTTTAACTAGGTAGAATAGTTATTAAATAGTTACTAACTATTTAATAGCTACCTAGTTAAAATAAATTCAAATTTACCTGTAAAATAAATCCTAACCTAAGTTACAATTACACCTAACACTACACTATAATTAAATGAATTACCTAAACTAAATACAATTAAATACAATTTAAAAAAATTATCTAAAGTGTGAAAAAAACACACTAAATTACAGAAAATAATAAAATAATTACAAGTTTTTAAAACTAATTACACCTAATCTAATCCCCCTAATAAAATAAAAAGCCCCCCAAAATAATAAAAAGCCCTACTCTATACTAAATTACAAATAGGGCCTTTTGCAGGGCATTGCCCCAAAGTAATCAGCTCTATTACCTGTAAAAAAAAGTACAATACCCCCCAACATTAAAACCCACCACCCACACACCCAACCCTACTCTAAAATCCACTCAATACCCCCTTAAAAAAACCTAACACTAACTCCTTGAAGATCACCTTTCCTTGAGAAGTCTTCACCCAGCCGGGCCGAAGTCCTCAACGAAGCCGGGCGAAGTGGTCCTCCAGACGGGCAGACGTCTTCATCCAAGCCGGTCAGAAGAGGTCCTCCAGACGGACAGAAGTCTTCATTCAGGCGGCATCTTCTATCTTCATCCATCCGGTGCGGAGCGGCTTCATCTTCAAGACATCCGACGCAGAGCATCCTCTTCAAACGACGTCCAACTGAAGAATGAAGGTTCCTTTAAATGATGGCGTCCCTTGAATTCCGATTGGCTGAATTTTATCAGCCAATTGGAATTAAGGTAGAAAAAATCCTTAATTCCGATTGGCTGATAGAATTCTATCAGCCAATTGGAATTCAAGGGATACCATCTTGGATGACGTCATTTAAAGGAACCTTCATTCTTCAGTTGAACTTCGATTGAAGAGGATGCTCCGCGTCGGATGTCTTGAAGATGGAGCCGCTCCACGCCGGATGGATGAAGAAAGAAGATGCCGCCTGGATGAAGACTTCTGCCCATCTAGAGGACCTCTTCTGGCCGTCTTGGATGAAGAATTCTGCCCGTCTGGAGGACCACTTCACCCGGCTTCGTTGAGGACTTTGGCCCGGCTGGGTGAAGACTTCTCAAGGTAGGGTGATCTTCAAGGGGTTAGTGTTAGGTTTTATTAAGGGGGTATTGGGTGGGTTTTAAAGTAGGGTTGGAAGTGTGGGTGGTGGGTTTTAATGTTGGGGGGTATTGTACTTTTTTTTACAGGTAATAGAGCTGATTACTTTGGGGCAATGCCCGCAAAAGGCCCTTTTAAGGGCTATTTGTAATTTAGTATAGGGTAGGGCTTTTTATTATGTTGGGGGGCTTTTTATTTTATTAGGGGGATTAGATTAGGTGTAATTAGTTTAAAAAACTATTTTCTGTAATTTAGTATTGTTTTTTTTCCGTACATTAGATAATTTTTTAAAATTGTATTTAATTGTATTTAGTTTAGGTAATTAATTTAATTATAGTGTAGTGTTAGGTATAATTATAAGGTTAGGATTTATTTTACAGGTAAATCTTGAATTTATTTTAACTAGGTAGCTATTAAATAGTTAATAACTATTTAATAACTATTCTACCTAGTTAAAATAAATACAATCTTGCCTGTAAAATAAAAATTATATTTATTAACCCCTAATCTGCCGCCCCCAATGTCGCCGCCACCTACCTACACTTATTAACCCCTAATCTGCTGCACCCAACATCGCCGCCACTATATTTAAGTTATTAATATTGGGGGCGGCAGATTAGGGGTTAATAAATGTAGGTATGTGTCGGCGATGTTAGGGACGGCAGATAAGGGGTTACAAAATGTAACTAGTGTTTGCTATGCGGGAGTTCAGCGGTTTAGGGGTTAATATATTTTTATACTGGCGGCGATGTCCGGTTTTGCAGATTAGGGGTTAAAAATATTTTTTTAGTGTTTGCGATGTGGGGGGGGGGGGGGTGCTTGGTTTAGGGGTGAATAGGTTGCTTATGGGTGTTAGTGTACTTTTTAGCACTTTAGTTAAGAGTTTTATACTATGGCGTTAGCCCATAAAACTCTTAACTACTGACTTTTAAATACGGTATCAGTCTTGACAGGAGAGGGTGTACCGCTCACTTTTTGTCAGACCTGTAATACCAGCGTTATGCAAGTCCCATTGAAAATATAGGATACGCAATTGACGTAAATGTGGATTTGCGGTATTTTCGAGTCTGACCAAAAAAGTGAGCGGTACACCTGTACTCGTAATACCAGCGGGCGTTAAAAAGCAGCGTTGGGACCTCTCAACGCTGCTTTTTAAGGCTAACGCAAGACTCATAATCTAGGTGATAGTAAGTCTGTTTTTTTATTTTTATTTTACTTTCATGTTACTTCTTGCACAAAAAGCAAAACTCTCAAAATTATAAACCACACAATTAAATCCTCCTAATGATCAATAAAAAATAACTTATTTCTGAAACTAAATACTGTATAAGGTAAACAGGTGCAATAAATAAAAATCTTGAAATTCCTTACTATAATATAAACATTAAAGAAGAAATTCAGTTGGTGCCGCTGTATTTTAAAAATAAAAAAATTAAGCTACAAGCAGATTGAAACTAAAAATGCATATATTTAGTGCAGTACTACAGATACATTATGAATGATAGTGGTAATGCACACAATCCCACACATAAGTACAGAAGAATATATCACAAGTTATAAGTAAATACACCAAGAATGTCATAGGATGCCATTTATTATTTGCTAAGTAATTAGAATCTAATTTCAATGTGGCTCCAGATTTACATAGTAAATAAAAAAACAAACAAGGTAAAAATAAAATTTGTCAGTGAGAATAACTGAGGCGCCCTCGGTCTGTTTTCATATTTACAGAGCGAGAAGCTTCGAATATCGCAAATGCGCTAACATATTCCCCCATAGACTTCAATGGAGTGCCAAAATTGAAAAAAAAAACTAACACCTTTACTTGTGCATAAACCCGATCGCTTTTTCTCAAGTGCGCTAACCCGACATGAAATATTAATATTTCACATTCCAATGTTCTTCACATAGAAGAATATATTTTATTTATTCATAAATACATATATATACAGTATATATATATATATATATATATATATATATATATATATATATATATATATATATACAGGAATATCTATTTTTAAATATCTATTTAAAAATACATAGAACATATTCCCCTACGTAAAGAACATTGGAATGTGAGATATGTACGGTACATACACAGTAAAATACTTTATTAAATATGAATATTGCATAAATATGATTTTTCATATTTTCAGCTAAAGACCCTTGTGAGGCTATGACATGAAGTAATGGACCCTGCACAAATGAAGTTAAAAAAAAGATACAAAAGGTAAAATCCATTTTTCTCTTGTTAAGTGTATCCAGTCCACGGATCATCCATTACTTGTGGGATATATTCCCTTCCCAACAGGAAGTTGCAAGAGTATCACCCACAGCAGAGCTGCTATATAGCTCCTACCCTCACATGTCATATCCAGTCATTCTCTTGCAACCCTCAACATAGATGGAGGTCGTGAGAGGACTGTGGTGTTTTATACTTAGTTTATTTCTTCAATCAAAAGTTTGTTATTTTTAAATGGCACCAGAGTGTGCTGTTTTTTCTCAGGCAGTATTTGGAAGAAGAATCTGCCTGCGTTTTCTATGATCTTAGCAGAAGTAACTAAGATCCACTTGCTGTTCTCACACATTCTGAGGAGTGACGTAACTTCAGAAAGGGAATGGCGTGCAGGTTTTCCTGCAACTAAGGTATGTGCAGTAAAATATTTTTCTAAGGAATGGAATTGACTAAGAAAATGCTGCTGATACCGAAGTAATGTAAGTAAAGCCTTAAATTCAGTGAAAGCGACTGGTATCAGGCTTATTAATAGAGATATATACTCTTTAAAAAATGTGTTTTAAAACGTTTGCTGGCATGTTTAATCGTTTTTTAACGTACATTTGGTGATAAAACTTATTGGGGCATAATTTTTCCACATGGCTGGCTTAATTTCTGCATAGAAACAGTTAACTGAGGTTTCCCACTGTTGTAATATGAGTGGGAGGGGCCTATTTTAGCGCTTTTTTGCGCAGTAAAAATTCAGACTCAGACTTCCTGCTTCTTCCTGCATGATCCAGGACTTCTCTAGAGGGCTCAAAAGGCTTCAAAAGTCATATTGAGGGAGGTAATCAGTCACAGCAGAGCTGTGACAGTGTGTTTGACTGTTTTAAAAAACGTTTTTCTCTATTGTTTATCCGTTTTGGTTATTAAGGGGTTAATCATCCATTTGCAAGTGGGTGCAATGCTCTGCTAACTTAATACATTTACTGTGAAATTTTGGTTGGTATAACTGCTTTGGTCTCATTGTTATTTCAACTTGAGACAGGTTTTGTGCTTCTTAAAGGCGCAGTAGCGTTTTTTATATTGCTTGTAAACTTATTGTGAAGTGTTTTTCAAGCTTGCCAGTCTTATTGCTAGTCTGTTTAATATTCCTTTCAATGGGCAGACCTTATTCGGGCCCGGCTTGAAGGAAATTATTGCTGACATTACTGGAGGTAAGGGGCATACCCTTCCTCAGGACAGGGCCAAATCAAAGGCCAAACAGTCTAATTTTCGTGCCTTTCGAAATTTCAAGGCAGGAGCAGCATCAACTTCCTCCGCTCCAAAACAGGAAGGAACTGTTGCTCATTTCAGACAGTCCTGGAAACCTAACCAGTCCTGGAACAAGGGCAAGCAGGCCACAAAACCTGCTACTGCCCCCAAGACAGCATGAAGGAACGGCCCCCTATCCGGAAACGGATCTAG
This sequence comes from Bombina bombina, assembly GCF_027579735.1. Taxonomy (NCBI): domain Eukaryota; kingdom Metazoa; phylum Chordata; class Amphibia; order Anura; family Bombinatoridae; genus Bombina; species Bombina bombina. Next base: position 363,475,810 of record NC_069503.1, on the reverse strand, counting down.
TGGGGGGCAGACTTTCTCTCTTCGCCCAAGCGTGGGCAAGAGATGTCCAGGATCCCTGGGCGTTGGAGATCATATCTCAGGGATATCTTCTGGACTTCAAGGCTTCTCCTCCTCAAGGGAGATTTCATCTTTCAAGGTTATCAGAAAACCAGATAAAGAAAGAGGCATTCCTATGCTGTGTACAAGACCTCCTAGTAATGGGGGTGATCCACCCAGTTCCGCGGACGGAACAAGGACAGGGATTTTATTCAAATCTGTTCGTGGTTCCCAAGAAAGAGGGTACCTTCAGACCAATTTTGGACCTAAAGATCTTAAACAAATTCCTAAGAGTTCCATCATTCAAAATCGAAACTATTCGGACCATCCTGCCCATGATCCAAGAGGGTCAGTACATGACCACAGTGGACTTAAAGGATGCCTACCTTCACATACCGATTCACAAAGATCTTCATCGGTTCCTAAGATTTGCCTTTCTAGACAGGCATTACCAATTTGTAGCTCTCCCCTTCGGGTTGGCTACGGCCCCGAGAATCTTTACAAAGGTTCTGGGCTCACTTCTGGCGGTTCTAAGACCGCGAGGCATAGCGGTAGCTCCGTATCTAGACAACATCCTGATACAGGCGTCAAGCTTTCAAATTGCCAAGTCTCATACAGAGATAGTTCTGGCATTTCTGAGGTCGCATGGGTGGAAGGTGAACGTGGAAAAGAGTTCTCTATCACCACTCACAAGAGTCTCCTTCCTAGGGACTCTGATATATTCTGTAGAAATGAAAATTTACCTGACGGAGGCCAGGTTATCAAAACTTTTAAATGCTTGCCGTGTCCTTCATTCCGTTCCACGCCCGTCAGTGGCTCAGTGCATGGAAGTAATCGGCTTAATGGTAGCGACAATGGACATAGTGCCATTTGCGCGCCTGCATCTCAGACCGCTGCAATTGTGCATGCTAGGTCAGTGGAATGGGGATTACTCAGATTTGTCCCCCCTACTAAATCTGGATCAAGAGACCAGAGATTCTCTTCTCTGGTGGCTATCTCGGGTCCATCTGTCCAAGGGTATGACCTTTCGCAGGCCAGATTGGACAATTGTAACAACAGATGCCAGCCTTCTAGGCTGGGGCGCAGTCTGGAATTCCCTGAAGGCTCAGGGATCGTGGACTCAGGAGGAGAAACTCCTCCCAATAAATATTCTGGAGTTAAGAGCAATATTCAATGCTCTTCTAGCTTGGCCTCAGTTAGCAACACTGAGGTTCATCAGATTTCAGTCGGACAACATCACGACTGTGGCTTACATCAACCATCAAGGGGGAACCAGGAGCTCCCTAGCGATGTTAGAAGTCTCCAAGATAATTCGCTGGGCAGAGTCTCACTCTTGCCACTTGTCAGCGATCCACATCCCAGGCGTGGAGAACTGGGAGGCGGACTTTCTAAGTCGTCAGACTTTTCATCCGGGGAGTGGGAACTCCATCCGGAGGTGTTTGCTCAACTGGTCCATCATTGGGGCAAACCAGAACTGGATCTCATGGCGTCTCGCCAGAACGCCAAACTTCCTTGTTACGGATCCAGGTCCAGGGACCCGGGAGCGACGCTGATAGATGCTCTAGCAGCTCCTTGGTTCTTCAACATGGCTTATGTGTTTCCACCGTTTCCTCTGCTGCCTCGACTGATTGCCAAGGTCAAACAGGAGAGAGCATTGGTGATTCTGATAGCACCTGCGTGGCCACGCAGGACCTGGTATGCAGACCTAGTGGACATGTCGTCCTGTTCACCATGGACTCTACCTCTGAGACAAGACCTTCTAATACAAGGTCCTTTCAATCATCCAAATCTAATTTCTCTGAGACTGACTGCATGGAGATTGAACGCTTGATTCTATCAAAGCGTGGCTTCTCCGAGTCAGTTATTGATACCTTAATACAGGCACGAAAGCCTGTTACCAGGAAAATCTACCATAAGATATGGCGTAAATACCTGTATTGGTGTGAATCCAAGAGTTACTCATGGAGTAAGGTTAGGATTCCTAGGATATTGTCCTTTCTCCAAGAGGGTTTGGAAAAAGGCTTATCTGCTAGTTCGTTAAAGGGACAGATTTCTGCTCTGTCTATTCTTTTGCACAAGCGTCTGGCAGAAGTTCCAGACGTCCAGGCTTTTTGTCAGGCTTTGGGTAGGATAAGCCTGTGTTTTAAACTGTTGCTCCTCCGTGGAGCTTAAACTTGGTTCTTAAGGTTCTTCAAGGAGTTCCGTTTGAACCCCTTCATTCCATTGATATTAAACTTTTATCTTGGAAAGTTCTGTTTTTGATGGCTATTTCCTCAGCTCGAAGAGTCTCTGAGTTATCTGCCTTACATTGTGATTCTCCTTATCTGATTTTCCATTCAGACAAGGTAGTTCTGCGTACTAAACCTGGGTTTTTACCTAAGGTGGTTTCTAACAGGAATATCAATCAAGAGATTGTTGTCCCATCATTGTGCCCTAATTCTTCTTCAAAGAATGAACGTCTTTTGCATAATCTGGACATAGTCCGTGCCTTGAAGTTCTACTTGCAGGCAACTAAAGATTTTCGTCAAACATCTGCCCTGTTTGTCGTTTATTCTGGACAGAGGAGAGGTCAAAAAGCTTCGGCAACCTCTCTCTCCTTTTGGCTTCGAAGCATAATTCGCTTAGCCTATGAGACTGCTGGACAGCAGCCCCCTGAAAGGATTACAGCTCATTCTACTAGAGCTGTGGCTTCCACCTGGGCCTTTAAGAATGAGGCCTCTGTTGAACAGATTTGCAAGGCTGCGACTTGGTCTTCGCTTCACACTTTTTCAAAATTTTACAAATTTGACACTTTTGCTTCTTCGGAGGCTGTTTTTGGGAGAAAGGTTCTACAGGCATTGGTTCCTTCCGTTTAAGTTCCTGCCTTGTCCCTCCCATCATCCGTGTACTTAAGCTTTGGTATTGGTATCCCACAAGTAATGGATGATCCGTGGACTGGATACACTTAACAAGAGAAAACATAATTTATGCTTACCTGATAAATTTATTTCTCTTGTAGTGTATCCAGTCCACGGCCCGCCCTGTCTTTTTAAGGCAGGTCTAAATTTTTAATTAAACTACAGTCACCACTGCACCCTATGGTTTCTCCTTTCTTGTCTTGTTTCGGTCGAATGACTGGATATGACATGTGAGGGGAGGAGCTATATAGCAGCTCTGCTGTGGGTGATCCTCTTGCAACTTCCTGTTGGGAAGGGAATATATCCCACAAGTAATGGATGATCCGTGGACTGGATACACTACAAGAGAAATAAATTTATCAGGTAAGCATAAATTATGTTTTAATAATGATACATATTGCAATGATTTCTATTAAGTATAACCCACTGCTTAGCGCTTTTTTATTACAAAAATGTCTTCATTAAAGTATATGGCGTGAATAGATGTTAAAGGGACATTCTACACTACATTTTTCTTTGCATAAATGTTTTGTAGATGATCCATTTATATAGCCCATCAGGGAGTGTTTTTGTAACAATGTATAGTTTTGCTTCTTTTATAATAACTGTGATGAGAGCAGGATGTGATGTCACTAGTTTGGGGGCGGGGCTTAGGTCCGGTGTCTGTGTCGCAGTTGGTTTAGTACAATCAACCTGACTAGATGTGTATTGCTATGCTCTGCAATAAAATAGAGTTGTACCATCATTGCTGTGTCCTGCATATGTCCTGCATCTCATGACATGGTTTCAGAAGTTCTGGACTGCGCTTCTGTTCCTGATCGATTGCAATGTCAAAGTTTACCCCACCTGAGCCTTTTGACTTCTCTCAGCCTGCAGCTTGGCCCACATGGCGTCAGCGGTTTCAGCGCTTCAGGATTGCATCCAAACTGAACAAGGAGAGTGGTGAAGTACAAGTTAATTCTCTATGGGGAAAGATGTGGAGCCAGTATTCAATGCTTTTATTTTCCAAGAAGGGGAAGAATTTAACTTTGATATAGTTATGGATAAACTCAGTGCCCACTTTGTGCCCAAAAGAAATGTGATTAATGAGAGAGCTTGTTTTCACAAACGTAATCAGCGTGTGGGAGAATCTGTGGAGTCATTTGTGCGCAGCCTGTATGAACTAGCTAAATTCTGTGAGTTTGGTGTTTCTAAAGAAGAGCAAATCAGAGACAGAATAGTTATTGGAATTGCAGATGCTGAAGTCTCACTGAAGCTGCAGTTAGAGCCTGATTTAACATTAGATGGGGCTATTAGGATGGCCCGCCAGAGTGAACTGGTGAAAAAGCAAAGTGCTGATCTGAGGTCTGAGAATATTGTGGATGAAGTGCAACAGTCTAGGAAAAATGCTAGTGAAAGGCACAGTGTGAGCGGTAGATCTAAAGTACTGGAAAGGCCTAGAAATGGATGGGCGCAACATGCCCGATGCACGCGGTGCTACCGTGCTCATGATCAGAGTGTTATATGCCCGGCCAGGGATAAAAGATGCAGAAAATGTAACAGAATAGGCCATTTTGAAGTGGTGTGTAGAACTGAATACATTAAGGAGATGCAGGTGGACGGTGACCAGGAGGGTCAGGAAGTGTCTTTTGTGGGGTCCGTTGTGGAACAGCCAAGCTCAGAGGAAGATTGGAAAGTTACTTTTACTGTAATGGGAGACAAAGTTGATGTTAAGATTGACACAGGAGCAGATATCACTGCAATGTCTTTTGCTGAATTTATGAAACTGCCTCGACATCATTCCGCTTGTACCTTATGTCAAGACCAATACGCTTGTTGCATATAGCATATAGCATAAAGGATATCATTGTACTCTGAACACTATGTACTGTAATTACTTACGGACGCTTCCTAATTAGCAAGCAGAGCAAGCAGGACAAATAATAAAATACTTAATTAAAATGACCTTATTGTGTCCAAATTAGCAAAACACATTTTCCACATCATGTGTGCTCTAGACAGTACTTTATGGTGGAGTGAAGATTTACCTTATCTACGGGTTCATACTATATAATAAATGCTGATAACTCTTAGATAGAAAATGTTGAGTTAATAAACAAAGCAAGGCTTTTGGAGTCATAAAGTAGTGTGTACCACCACAAATAAAAGTATTAGGATCACTGGGCTGCATTACCAGAAAATGCAGTATATTTGCATAATTAAAAAATGCAGGACAAAAAGTCAATGTTATAGCACATGGGGGCCGATTTATCACAGTCCGAATGGGGCCGTATACGATACAGGAGTTAAGAAGCAGCTTAACTCAACCGCCACCTCTGAGGCAGCGGACAGCAATCCGCCTGATTGCATACCATCGGGTTGATTTACACCCCCTGCTAGCGGTTTGGCCGCAAATCTGCAGGGGGCAGCATTGCACAAGCATTTCACTAGAAATGTTCGTTCAAAGATAAATTTGGCATTTATCGATGTGCTGCACTTTGATAAATTGGCCCCTTAGAGTCCTATTTATTAAATGTCTGTCGGACCTGATCCGACAGTGCAGATCAGGTCCGACAGACATCGCTGAATGCGGAGAGCAATACGCTCTCCATATTCAGCATTGCACCAGCAGCACTTGTGAGCTGCTGGTGCAACGCCGCCCCCTGTAGACTCGTGGCAAATTGGCCGCCAGCAGGGAGGTGTCAATCAACCCGATCGTACTCGATCGGGTTGAATTGCGGCAATGTTTGTCCGCCTGCTCAGAGCAGGCGGACAGGTTATGGAGCTCGCCAGAAACACGGAGCTTGATAAATGGGCCTCTTAGTCTGAACTTCAAATGACTAGTAGATTTTTTTCTGACAAATGTCAAAGTAAAGTCATGTGATCAGGGGGCTGTCAAAAGATGCTTAGATACAAGGCAATCACAGAGGTAAAAAGTATATCAATATAACTGTGTTGGTTAAGCAAAACTGGGGAATGGTTAATAAAAGGATTGTCTATCTTTTAAACAATCACAATTCTATCGTAGACTGTCCCTTTAAATAACAAAATACACATTTTATGCAAAGATACAAACATTTGTGTGATTTTCAAGCAAATGTACGAACCTATACACCTGGAAATAAAGCAACATGCATAAATTCACTTTAATTAAAGGACGTATTATTTTGCATTTCTTTTTGAACAAATATTAAAATATAAGAATGGCTTGAAGTATTTTTATGCATATTGTAAGCAAGTACACTTGAAAATATGCTACATATCTTTTTTAATCTACCTGTCTATTTGACTGCTGTGCATCCAATAGGACAATGATAAAACACCAGTTTTGGGATTTAGTATTTTATTGTGGTAATTTAAAAGTTCATCAGGCAGTGAAGTGAAGCCTACGTCTTCCAGTACCGGCATGCAGACAGAGATCAAATCTGATTGTTTATATGGGCATTAAGGAAGGAAGATAAAATATGGATTGAACGCAAATCCCATCCCTTTGATCAGTTAGATAACAGAATTTAAAAACATTTTGTTAATAGTGTAAAGCTCAATCGGATTTACATTTTCTTAAGACAAGAAAAAGATGACATAACTAAATTGTTGTTTCATCTGTGTACAGCAGCAATGAGTAGCCACCTCCTTCTTAATTGGCTTATTAAATGATGCCAATAAATAAAGACATTAAAGGGATAGTAAACCCAAATGTTTTCTTTCAAGATTCAGATAGAGCATGCAATTTTAGGCAACTTTCTAATTTATTCCTAATATCATTTTTTCTTCGTTCTCTTGCTATCTTTATTTGAAAAAGCAGGAATCTTAATTAAAGGAACTGGTCCATTTTTGGTTCAGCACCTGGGTTGCGCTACTGATTGGTGGCTAAATGTACTCAACAATCAGAAAGCGCTATCCCAGGTGCTGAACCACAAATGGGTCGGCTTCTTGGCTTAGATTACTACTTTTTTCAAATAAAGATAGCAAGAGAACAAATAAAAAATGATAATAGGAGTAAATTAGAAAGTTGCTTAAAATTGCATGTTCTATCTGAATCATAAAAGAAAAGATGTGGGTTTAGTATCCATTTAAGCTAATTAAGCAACATCACTAAAAGTACATAGCAATTGCTAGTACAAATGAATATGTGAGACTGTCTAGAACTTTTGTATTCTTTGATAAAGTTGTGGAAATTGGAATGTCAATTTGGTTCCTTTTTACAAAAATTATATTTTACATTTTTATTTCTTTGTGGAATATGATATGATTGGGGTTTTCTAATCCAACTACACAATCCTATATGTTGTGGTGCTGCTGAATGGTGTAGGTAAGGAATAGACAGGAAAATTTTCTTTTTTATGATGATTTGTAGACATAAATAATTTAATTAATTGTGCATCCATACCAAGTTTCATGAGATTCCTACTTGACTTTAATGTAGGCTCCTCACTGTTAGGGATGTAGTATAAGTGTGTGTCCCTCACTCTCTGTGGTGTATTTGAATTGTGTGTCTTTTGTTGCCTATTGATTGAGTGATTTTTGTTTAAGCACCTAATGGTCCCATACCTTTGTACTAAAAATTCTGGAATCCTAACCACTGTGTTCCACGTGAAATATTGAAAAAAAATATCTTTTTATTGAGCCAAAAATAAAGTGAAAAGGATCTGCAACGTTTTGGGACAGAGTCCTTAATCATGCATACAGGCATGATTAAGGGCTGTGTCATGAAATGTTCTAGATCCATTTCACTTTGCTTTTGGCTCAGTAAAGAGATATTATCTTTGGATGGTCTGACTACACTTTGATTTTTGTATTAATTTGGGGCTGTCTGCAGTGTCCCAAACTTCAGCTGTTATGTGCACAACTCACATAGGTGACAACTTTATATTTTACAGATAGAAAATTGGAGGAGTAACAAAAGACGTCTCAGTTGAAACTGTGCCCATTTATCTCTGGGCTCATCTGGCCCTGTAATAAGTAGTGGTGGTGTTACAGGGTGGCCTGGTGAAGCCAGGGCTCCACCTGCATTATTTATGCACAATTTAAAGGAAAAGTATTCCGTAAAATTGTTTTTCCCTTAATATGTTTCAGTGACTTGTTATACCAGCAGCAGAGCATAAATGTATGAGAAATTTCTTATTTGGGTTTAATTTTGTATATGAAATAGCTATTTTTGTTCTTTGACACCACATGAACATGGGTTGAGCTTGCAGGGAAATCAGATATCCTTATGTAATCACTTTTTGTACACACACATGCTTCCTTATCTTATCTCTGTATACAAAATCCCAATACTTAGGGCCAGATGATCAAAACTCACCCCATGGAGAGAAATCACACAAAATCTCTGGGGGCTTTTTTGGGCATTATATTATAATGTAGGTGTCTCTCCTTTATATCCAGACACAGCATAGTGAGATAAACAGCTAACAAGGTAGAAATTGCATTTCTAAAATTCTTTGAGGGACCTCACCATACTGATGAGACTGCTAAGATCATCTCACCAGAGTGGAGAGCTTTAGATCATCTGGCCCTTAGAGAGAACAATTGGAAAGTAACCTTGAATTACTCATCTCACCTATCTAGCCTACCTCTCAATGGGAATGTAATTTATTCTGATGGTTATGTTTACACAGGTTTTTTTATAGCCTATACTTAAAGGAACAGTCAAGTCAAAATTAAACTTTAATGATTAAAATAGAGCACACAATTTGAAACAACTTTCCAATTCACTTCCATTATCTAAATGTGTAAGTCTTTTTATATTCAAACTTTCTGAGGCATCAGCTCCTACTTAGCATGTGCAAGATTCACAAAATATATGTACATGCAATTTGTGATTGGCTGATGGCTGTCACGTGATGCATTAGGAAGAGCATTGTAACTAACTTTTACATTTGTCAGACAAAAAAATCTACTACTCATTTGAAATTCAAACTAAGTGCTTTTGCATTTTCTTTTTATTATGCATTTATTGATAATGCTTTTCTGCTATGTTTATTGGTCCTTTAAGTATAGAAACTTTCAGTATAGGTTAAAATACCACAAGCTAAATGGTAGCAAACATTGCTTTGCTCAAACTTATTCTGTTTTTAACAGCTTTAAAAAATGTATCTGCATGTTATTTTCAGGCTAATTTTTGCTTTGAATACACCATTCTATCTAGCATTTATTTAGTATTTAATATCCCTTTAAAGGGCCACTAAACCTAAAATCTTTCTTTCATGATTCAGATAGAACATACAAATTTAAACAACATTACAATTTAATTCTATTATTTATTTTGTTTCATTTTTGAGATATCCTTATTTGAAGAAAAAGCAATGCACATGGGTGAGCCAATCACATGAGACTTCTATGTGCAGTAACCAATCAGCAGCTACTGAGCATATCTAGATATGCTTTTCAGCAAAGAATATCAAGAGAATAGAACAAATTAGATAATAGAAGTAAATTAGAAAGATGTTTAAAATCGCATTCTCTTTCTAAATCATGAAAGAAAAAATGTGGGTATCATGGCCCTTTAAGTTGGACAGATTTGTTACTAAAGATCCTATAAACCCGTTTAGCTATCTACAATTGTATCTGTCTGTACTCACAGTGATGAACATAAATATAGAATTAGAAAAAACAGCATATGACTCAACATAAAGTAATGTAAGAATTTTGAATACTTCTCACATATAAAATTCATAAAATGTTATATGACTTCAGAATGTAATCTCTACTCTCCTGTTTTTATCATTAACAATGCTAATAATAAAGATGCATTAACTGCTCGTGTATTCCACACCACTTCTATCCCATCAGCCACTTTTAATATTTCTATATTGTCAAAACTAAGTGGAGCGCAAATGTTTGCACCTGAGCGATATGGGGTATATTGCGAGGGTTTGCGCTCATCGGGTTTACCGCTCATATTTTGAGTTGAAAGTAAAGGCGATCGCGTGAGCGCAATCGCAATATATGCTAGAATCATTACCGCGATTTCAGAGCTCTGGTGAACTGTTTTGCAAAACTAAAAAGTTGCACAAAACACATCAAAACTATATTACAAAGTATAGTTACACTCATAATAACACCATCTAATTAAAATTATTAAAAAAATATTACACATAAAAGTTATAGGGGCTCAAATATATGAGATATCAGGTGTTAGAAAAAAAAATATATATATATATATATACACACACAAAATACACATGCAAAAGCATATTTATGCAATATTCATAATAAATAAAGGTTTTAACTATGTATTTAATGTAAATATTTGACATTCCAATGTTCTTCACATAGCAGAATATGTTTAATGGATTTCTAAATAGATATTCCTATATATATCTGTATATATATTTGTATATATATATGCCTATACATAATCATCTATATATATATATATATATATATATATATATATATATATATATATATATATATATATATATATATAGGTATATATTATTTAAAATGAATATTTTATTTATTAATAAAAAAGAACATATTCTGCTATGTGAAGAACATTGGAATGCAAAATATTCATATTTTCATGTTGGTTTATTGCAAATGAGAAAATGTGATCGGGTTTATATGAGAGTGGGGTGTTAGTTTTTCACACACTTTTTTTTTCTCCATTGCGTGAACACAAATGCGATATTCTGACTTTGGATTTTTGCGCTTGTTTGGTTACCACTAGAGTGAAAACAGTTTACTTTTACCTGGTAATCCGAGCGCAACCCGAAGCTTGCAAAATCTTACTTCTAGCGTAATTAATACTCAAGCTTTTCCTAGTATACTTTGTATCATATAACCTTCTGTGTGCACAATTCACTTGTCATCTTATTTTTAATAGAAATGTATATTGACTAAATATATTATTTAAATGGACAGAAAACCCCAACATTTTCTTTCATGATTTGGATAGAACATTCAGTTTTAAACAGCTTTCCAATTTACTTCTATTATCAAATTTGCTTCATTATTTGTTATCCTTTGCTGAAGGAACAGCATTGCACTACAGGCAGCTAGATGTAACATCTAGTTAGCCAATCACAAGAGACAAATGTGTATATTCACACCAGTGCAGGATATGTGCATACTCTTTTTCAACAAGGGATACCAAGAGAATGAAGCACATTTGAAAACAGAAGTGAATTTAAAAGTGTCTTAAAATTTTATATTCTATCTGAATCATGCAAGTTTAACCCCTTAATGACCACATCACTTTTCCATTTTCTGTCCGTTTGGGACCAAGGCTATTTTTACATTTTTGCGGTGTTTGTGTTTAGCTGTAATTTTCCTCTTGCTCATTTACTGTACCCACACATATTATATACCGTTTTTCTCGCCATTAAATGCACTTTCTAAAGATACCATTATTTTCATCATATCTTATAATTTACTATAAAAAAATTATAAAATATGAGGAAAAATGGAAAAAAAACATACTTTTTCTAACTTTGACCCCCAAAATCTGTTACATATCTACAACCACCAAAAAACACCCATGCTAAATAGTTTCTAAATTTTGTCCTGAGTTTAGAAATACCCAATGTTTACATGTTCTTTGCTTTTTTTGCAAGTTATAGGGCCATAAATACAAGTAGCACTTTGCTATTTTCAAACCATTTTTTTTTTTCAAAATTAGCGCTAGTTACGTTAGAACACTAATATCTTTCAGGAATCCCTGAATATCCCTTGATATGTGTATACATTTTTTTAGTAGACATCCCAAAGTATTGATCTAGGTCAATTTTGGTATATTTCATACCACCATTTCACCGTCAAATGCGATCAAATACAAAAAAATCGTTCACTTTTTCACAAATTTTTTCACAAACTTTCAGTTTCTCACTGAAATTATTTACAAACAGCTTGTTCAATTATGGCATAAATGGTTGTAAATTCTTCTCTGGGATCCCCTTTGTTCAGAAATAGCAGACATATATGGCTTTGGCATTGCTTTTTGGTAATTAGAAGGCCGCTAAATGCCACTGCGCACCACACGTGTATTATGCCCAGCAGTTAAGGGGTTAATTAGGGAGCTTTTAGGAAGCTTGTAGGGTTAATTTTAGCTTTAGTGTAGTGTAGTAGACGACCCCAAGTATTGATCTAGGCCCATTTTGGTATATTTCATGCCACCATTTCACCGCCAAATGCGATCAAATTAAAAAAAAAAAAAAAAATTTCACAATTTTAGGTTTCTCACTGAAATCATTTACAAACAGCTTGTGCAATTATGGCACAAATGGTTGTAAATGCTTCTCTGGGATCCCCTTTGTTCAGAAATAGCAGACATATATGACTTTGGCGTTGCTTTCTGGTAATTAGAAGGCCGCTAAATGCTGCTGTGTCTCACACGTGTATTATGGCTAGCAGTGAAGGGGTTAATTAGGGATTTTGTAGGGAGCTTGCAGGGTTAATTTTAGCTTTAGTGTAGAGATCAGCCTCCCACCTGAAACATCCCACCCCCTGATCCCTCCCAAACAGCTCCCTTCCCTCCCCCACCCCACAATTGTCCCCGCCATCTTAAGTACTGGCAGAAAGTCTGCCAGTACTAAAATAAAAGGGTTTTTAAAAATAATAAACATTTTTTTTAGCATATTTACATATGCTACTGTGTAGGATCCCCCCCTTAGCCCCAACCTCCCTGATCCCCCCCAAAACCGTTCTCTAACCCTACCCTCTGCCTTATTGGGGGCCATCTTGGGTACTGGCAGCTGTCTGCCAGTACCCAGTTTGCAAAAAAATATGTTGCCCGCTTTTTCTGTAGTGTAGCTTCCCCCTCCCCACAGACCAACCCCCACCACCTAACTGATTGCTTTATTATCCGCTTTGTTTATTTTTTTATACTATTTTTTTTCCATTTTCCTACACTATTTTTTCTGTGTGTAGCGGTTCCCACCCGCTCCCTCCCCGTGCGCGCGCCTGCCCCCACCCTCCCGTGGACACGCGCGCGCGTCAGTGCGCGCCCCCTGGCATCCCCGCCCACGATCCCGCCCCCCTTCACACCACTAGGGCCATCGATGGCCGCCACCCGCCTCCCGGTCCGGCACCCACCCACCAACGCTGTAAGCCACTGATCTCCGGTGCAGAGAGGGCCACAGAGTGGCTCTCTCTGCACCGGATGGCTTAAAACGGTTATTGCAGAATGCCTCCATATCGAGGCATCACTGCAATAACCGGAAAGCAGCTGGAAGTGAGCAGGATCGCTTCCAGCTGCTTTCCACACCGAGGACGTGCAGGGTACGTCCTCAGGCGTTAACTGCCTTTTTTTTGAGGACGTACCCTGCACGTCCTCGGTCGTTAAGGGGTTAATTTTGACTTTAACATCCTTCTAATATAAATCTAGCTGGAATTTAAATATATATATGGCAGAGATGTCCAACGTTTCTGCACCGCGGTGTGTGTGTGTGTATATATATATATACAAAACACAGGAATGGACCACACTCACAGACTGGTCTGGGTACACATTCTAAGCCACAGCAAACTCCACAGCCCTGCAAAGTTCTCAACAACCCAGGCAGTTAACCCCAGAGCAACCTGGGTGACAAGCCCGCAGTGGAGCATTACAAACATTATCAACACAACACAGAAACACAGAAAACCTGGCACTCGCCAGCAGATTCACAGTAATGTTTAAAAGCAAAACTGTGGGAAGTCAGTTACATTTGGCGCCAAAGGATCAAGCCCAGGACCACGACAAGGTCTCCCCCTTCCTGGGACCCTCTTTCAGCACCCACACAATGCATACTTCCAAACAAACCAACTGGGAACCTCCCAGGGTGACACAGGCTTTTGTAACCTCCCCTATGTAAATACAAAACACAGGAATGGACCGCACTCACAGACAGGACTGGGTACACATCCTAAGCCACTGTAAACTCCACAGCCCTGAACACTGACAGACAGCTGCAAAGTTCCCAGCAACCCAGGCAGTTAACCCCCGAGCAACCTGGGTGACAGACCCGCAGGGAAGCATTACAAACATTATCAACACAACACAGAAAACACAGAATCATGCAAGTTTAATTTTGACTTTAACATCCCTCTAATATAAGCCTAGATGGAATTTTCATATATATATATAGCAGAGCTGTCCAACGTTTCCGCACCGCGGTGTGTGTGTGTATATATATATATATATATAAAACACTTTATCCCAAGAAGAGGAGTCTGAGACTGGAACTTGAAGGCTTGGTAACAGTTTTATTTCAGCAAAGTTGCCAGGTAAAAGGTGAATACCCCAAAGATCACCTTACGCGTTTGCGCATGCGCACATGCGCTTCATCAGATATATATATATCAGTATGTATATACATACACACCAATTTTTTTAAAATAAACAAAATGATTTTGAAGATATATGCCACAGTTGTACTTTGCAAGTTTGCATTGTGGCAATATCTGTTGATAATAGCGTACCCAAGTTATTGTACAGAGCTAAAAACTGGCATATATAGGAGTTTCAGTAGTACTATTGTAAAATCAAAGCAATGAAAAAGTACCATCTGGTCCAGTCAGGTACTGCACTTTATCTGTAGAATTTGTATTTATTTTTTGGTGTGTGTGTGTGAAAAGGAATTTTGAGCACACTGTAAAATGTGTGTGAGATAATTGTATTTCTGAAAACTATACCGTTTATTTGTGTATTTATGTGTGAATTTTGTGTATAATAATTCTAAGAATAGATTCCAAATCTGAGTATGAGAGATCACGGATGTGTGAATCATAACTGATGTGAGATAACACAAATTAGACAATTCATTAATAGGAAACTGGGTCATAAAGGAATATTTAGGTCAAATATATGAACGAGAAACAATTAAACATAATACAATATATATTTTTTTTAAACAAGCTTTATTATAAGAATATATATGATACAACAAATAGAATTGCTTAACATTCAATTTGACATACTGCAAAGACTCATGTTGACCCTGCCGCATCATACGACCTTAGACCTTGATAGGTGCATCTTGATATAGTCCAGTAACTATTAGTGGCGAGATGGAACTCTAAGTCCACCTTTCTGAGCATGTTATTCAGTAGTTTACATTTTATAAACATAAAAACAAGACATTGGTATTGTCAGTTATAGAAAAAGAATGAAATAAGCGTAAAAGAAGAGAAATAGAGGGGGGAGGAGAGAGGAGGAAGAAAAAAAAAGGGGGGGGGGAGAGATGTTAACCCAATATTTTTTTTTTAATTAAATAAGCTGTTTTAACAGTTGATTGTGTCAAGTGATACTGAAAAACCCTTTGCTTACAAGTTAATATGAACAATTCCAGCAAGTATCCCGACTAAACCTGACTTTAAAGTCATAATCAAATAAATATTCAATATGTTAGTCTAGTCAAAATGAAACTTTCATGAGTCAGATAGAGTATGTCATTTTAAGCAACTTTCTAATTTACTCCTATTATCATTTTTTCTTTGTTCTCTGGGTATCTTTATTTAAAAAAGCAGGAATGTAAGAATAGGAGCCGCCCATTTTTGGTTCAGCACCTGGGTAGCACTTTCTGATTGGTGTCTAAATGTAGCCACCAATCAGCAAGCGCTACCCAGGTTCTGAACCAAAAATGGTCCGGTTACTAAGCTTACATTCAAATAAAGATGCCAAGAGAACGAAGAAAAATTGATAATAGGAGTAAATTAGAAAGTTGCTTAAAATTGGATGTTCTAAGGGAAAAAACCCAGACTGTCACAATATACTATATATGCCCCTAGGGAAGGGGGCGGCCTGGGAGTTCCTAATCTTAATTGGTATAAATCAGCTATATCCCTGAGCAGAGTGGTAGACTGGTGTGGTCAGGGCAAACATGTTTTAAAAAAAATAACAACCTTGGAATCACAACTATTAAAAGTGGCACATATGGGGGGGGATAGGCTGGACGCCCATAGAGCAAGATAAAATCAGGGAAGGCAAATCCTACACTATATTCAGTGAAACATGGAACACTTTGAAGTCTCTCAGGGACAAGTTCCCCGGGCTGTCCACGCCCTATTCACCTTTGACTACACTAATAGATAACAAAGAGATTGGAGCAAAATGCCTTCAAACTGGGCCCTCCTCTGGGAGAATAGGTGAGCTTAATGAGATGATCCCCATTTGTACTTTGGTAGAAGGAGGGAAGTTTAATGATAGACAAAAACTGTTAGACCAGGGATTTGAAGAATTCTCCAATTGGTTTGTACTACATCAAGTCAGACATTACATTTCCACCCATAGATATAAAAACAATTTCTTACGCAAACCTACAGTTTTTGAAGAGTTTTGTTTACGAGGCAAAACATCAACTAGGGGCATTATGTCCTTCATATATCAGCAACTTTTAATGTTAAACCTACCAGACAAACCGGCCTATGTAAAGAAATGGGAAGATGAGCTAAAGGTGCAAATTAATCCACAACAGTGGAAAAAATGGGCTAGATATACAGCTAAATCAGCGCGCTCGGCTCTTTACTTGGAGACGTACATGAAGGTATTAACGAGGTGGTATCTTACACCACATAAGTTAAAGTATATGTTTCAAAATGCAAGCAATAGATGTTGGAGAGGATGTGGTCAGTTAGGGACAATGTCTCATATATGGTGGGATTGCCCACAACTTGTCCACTTCTGGAGGGAGGTTTTTGAGGCGATTGAACTTACCATAGGGCAAACCTTGAATTTTTCCCCAACACTTCCTTTGTTTAATGATGTATCTAGTATATCTTGCAAAATAAGGCGTTGTGTAGCTCAGATTATGTTTAATGCAGCCAAGAAAATGATCCCCATGCTCTGGAAGTCAATTGAAGTCCCCAACATGTGTAAATGGAGACAAACGGTTGACCAAGTCATGGCAATGGAAAGATATTTTTACTTAGCACAGGGGCGTTTGGATTTTTATTATGACATAATGTTTTTATGGGAACAATATAAATATGCAAATAAAGGGTGAAGTGAGGCCTATATCTGAGATTATTGGTCTAACATAAGATTTACAAGCTGTCCTAAGCGTTATGATATAATATACCTCACATGATTTAGATACAAGATAAGGTCTATTATGTAAAAATTCAAGGAAATGGGCACACCCTGGGGTTTTGTTAAGTTTTGTTTTATTTTTGTTGAAATGTGATGAGTATTAATCTGCTTTATGCGTTGTATTCTTTGACAATACGTAAACTTCAGTTTCTAAAACACTCACCAAATGCTTTCAGACTATCAAGTCACTCTCCTGCTAGAAAATTACAGGACTATACTGGACTTAAAGCCATGCAGGGAGTGAGAATTATACAATGGGTGTGTAAGATACATGACTCTTTAACAACTATGCTGGTTGACTGCAATCACACACCCATAATATATAGAGTGCTGTTATTGTCGCTATAACTCTTATTATTGTAGAAGCTGTCAAATTTCTGTATATTTGCTGAAATGTTACTGTTTGATTGTCAATTTTTCAAAAAAAAAAAAAAAAAACCATAAAAAAAAATAAAAAATAAATAAATTGGATGTTCTATCTGAATCCTGAAAGTTTAATTTTGGCTAGACTATTCCTTTAATTACTTTTCCAGTGATGTTCACAAAAGGGAGAAAGTATAATAAGGAAATATAATATTAACTTTTGTTTTAAATTTAGCTGAAGTGAAATAAAATATACAGTCTCTAACAAACACATATATTACCTTAACTGTCAAGCTGTGCAATATCTACTGAACTGTGGCTATCCCAAGTACCATTCTGCTTACTGGCTCTCAAAGGCTACAGAGAAACATAACTTTAGTGGCAAAACTTCCAGATTAACTTGAAGTGAAATATCCCCCACTGGCAACAGCAGTTAGAATCTGATTTATTGTTCTATATACCACACATGAACCGTCCTAACACTGCTATGGAAGAGCAAACACAGAATCACAAGTGTACAATAAGCCGCAGCAATACCTCCTATTCATATTGCTATCCCTTCAGCAGTCTACAGCATATAGCAACCAACCTCTCTGCTAAACAGTCTGCTGCAATAAAGTTACATTTTCAAAGGAATTCATCAACTGCAATATCCAGACAACTGATAGGATGCTGAATTAAAATACCCTGAACTGCATCTGCTGTCTATAACACAAATAATCCATGCTTCTTGTACTCCTCTGAACAACTTGTGGCAAGTGACCCAACAATTCCGTCAGATGTCTTAAAAGGACATTAAACTGAAAATATAATTCACAATACATTTTGTAATTATATATAAATTTAATTAACAGGTAGAAAGGGTAGAAACCAAATAAGTTGCTACACAAAAGACAGGTATCTCAGCACATCATTTTTATTTTCAGATACAAATATCAATAATATTCATCACCATATACAAATGGTTAAAGATATTGCTTTACCAGTCATGCATATACACTATAGGCAAGGTATCTGCATAGGCAAAGTTTAGACAGATGAACCATTCAGTGCATTTAGAAGCGGAATTTACTTTGAAGACCTAAAAACAATTATTTCAAACAGGAGCAAAATTTCTACTATGTTCTTAACATGGCAACACCTCCACTAGAGGGTGACTTCGCGTAATATGTGAAAAGTGGCCACCGTAGTGATCCATGAGGATCTATGCCTGTTAAAGAAATACCTCTATTTAATATACAACAAATATATTGCAAATATAATAAATGCAACCAAAACAAACAAACATAGATGCCCGAGTAGACATTAAGGTAAAACAGACTATGGGGTATGTACAACACCTTTTTCAGAGGACACCACTATATCAAATAGTACTTGGTGCCATGAAAATTAAGCCTGTATTAGGATCTATGTACAGCCCCAAATCGAGTCTGAATATAACCATAACAAAAATAAGGTACTGTGTTAACAGCCAGACAAGACACACAATGTAGATATATCTTATAGTTCAAACATTTTATATTGAACAAATAGGCATCGTTAATTTTGAACTTCTGACATAGGTATTAAGTATTGTCCTGAAGGCAGAGCTCGCTGCCGTGTTTAGACAGTTCAAAGAGGATACGGTAACAATTCCTTCAGTGAGGCAGGTGTACATGTAATACTTGGTAAGCACTCACTCAGCATATGTCCTTAGACAAATTTCCTCCATGCGCTTTTACTTAAGATCAGAAGTCCAGGACTTTCCATAAAATACAAGGAGTGAACAGGAACACCATGCCTTTGATACAAACTTACAAGAGGCTTATTTTCCTCCGTTTCACCTTCTCTCGGTTCCAAGGTTCGTCTAAAGATAGGTACGGCTACTTGTAAGAAGCGTGTAGCAAACAAAGTTCCTCCTTAGCTGCTGCAAAGCTGGAAACACTGTAACCATCCGATAGGTCTAAAACAGAGCAACCCGCTCTGCGACACTCAGTGTGAGTCCGGAACTGTGGATGTAAGTGCCAGCTAAGCGGAGGGTACTGGTGTGATAGGAGGTAGTATCCGAGTTGTAGCTGTATCAGGATGCGGTCAGTATTGTAGAAATCCGTAGATGGAAAGTATAATGACACTTTGCTTCTCAGAACTCCAGAGGGTACTCTGATAAGGATTGGGTTATTCCAAAACGTTTAGGATTAGCACTAAAGATCAGTTTAGGTATTACTGATTATAATTAGGTTAAGTGGGAGACGTGCTCTGGCTCAGCTCACATTAGACTGACTAACACAAATTACTAAGCACTTGTCTGCAGCTGGGTGGATGCTTTTAAAGTTGAAGGGGGAAGGGCTAAGGTGAAACCTGTCATGACCCCCCTCTCAAGCAAGCTGTCCCACAGCTTGATGTTGGGGACGATCCGGATATCGACGATGGAATTCAGCCACCAACCTTATTGGTAGAGGGCTCCCATGAATCATCCTGGCTGGTGTAACCCTTCCAACGTATGAGGTACTGCAACTGACCTTTATGATGTCTGGAGTCCAACAGACTCTGAACCTCATACTCGTCTGGAAGATCTGCAATCGGAGTAGGTGGTACGACCAAAGTGGAATCTCTCATGGGTCTTGCTGGTTTCAGTAATGAGACATGAAAAGTTGGATGTATGCGTACAGACGGAGGTAATTCCAAGGTAACAGCATTCTTGTTGACTATTTTGGTGATGGAGAAAGGTCCTATGAACTTTCTAGCTAGTTTTTTGCTAGGTATGTGCATTCTGAGGTTTCTGGTGGATAGCCAAACCTTCTCACCAATTGTATATTTCGGTGTTTCTCTTCTTCTCAAGTCATAAAACTTCTTTTGGCTGGCTTGGGTGTCTCTTATATTCTCCTTTAGCATCTTGAAGGTTTCTAACAAGGTGTTGGTCATTGAGTCAACCTGGGGAGAGGTGGAGACAACCCCCGGAGCGATGGCTAATGATGGGTTGTATCCATAATTCGCATAAAAAGGTGTCAACTTTGTAGTTGAGTTTAAGGCGTCATTAAAAGCGAATTCAGCTAAGGGCAAGAAGTGTACCCAATCAGTTTGATGATGAGACCAATAGCAGCGGAGGTATTGTTCCAACGACTGGTTTAGGCGTTCCACTTGTCCATTGATTTGCGGGTGAAACGATGTGGAGAAACGATGGTTTATCTGTAACATCTTACACAGTTGTCTCCAGAAGTGGGATGTGAACTGCGTACCTCTGTCAGAAAACAGAACAGGTGGAATTCCATGGAGCCTAACAATGTTTTCCACAAAGAGATCTGCAGTCTCGGAAGAGGTTGGAAGCTTGTGGTACGGTATAAAGTGAGCCATTTTTGTTAGGTGGTCGACAACGACTAAAATGGTGTTTGTTTTTCTGATATGGGAAGTTCTACAATGAAGTCTAACCCCACATGTTGCCAGGGTCTCTCAGGAATCTCCATCGGCATGAGAAGACCATATGGTGGTTGGGGCTCAGATTTACAAGTGGTGCAGATGGTACAGGTTCGTATGTAATCTTTCACTGAGCATTGTAAACCTTGCCACCAGAAGTTCCTTGTGACCTTCTCCATAATACGTTTTACCCCTTGATGTCCAGATAGTGGAGAATCATGGGAGAGGTGTAGAATCCGTGGTCTAAGGGTGATTGGTATATACAACCTATCATTATGGTAATATAATCCATCCTGTTTTTGAGTAAGAGCATTGTGTGGTATTTCGGTATCATCTTTTAACAATCTCATTAACTCCTTAGTCAGATCTGTGGTTATTCCCAGAAACCATTCCAGAGGTATGATAGGCTGTTGTACTTTGGGATAACTAGGTATAGGCTCTTTACGAGAAAAGGCGTCTACCTTGCAATTTTTGTTGGCTGGTCTGTAGATGATGTTGAAGTTGAACCTGGCAAAGAATAGGCTCCATCTGACCTGTCTAGCAGATAGGGTTTTGTTGTTTTGGAGATACTACAGATTTTTATGGTCAGTGTAGATGATTGTTGGGTGTTCAGCTCCTTCTAACAAATGTCTCCTTTGCTCCAAGGATCGTTTTATCACTAGAAGTTCTTTATCTCCAATCGGATAATTTCTTTCAGCTGGAGATAGTAGTTTTGACATGAAAGCAACAGGATGAAGAGGTGTAGCGGGTGTTTCCCGTTGTGACAATATAGCACTGATGGCGAAGTCTGATGAGTCTACTTCCAAGACGAATTGTAGTGACGGGTTCGGAAAACGAAGGATCGGTGCGGTTGTGAAAAGGGTCTTTAAATCAGTGAAAGCCTCTTCTGCGTTTTTACTCCAGCGGAATGGGACAGAGCCAGTAAAGCTGGTGAGAGGTTTTACTACCTTGGAGAAGTTTTTTTTATACATTTCCGGTAATACTTTGCAAAACCTAAGAAACGTTGAAGTTCTTTTTTAGATGCAGGTTGAGTCCAATCTTTGACGGTTTGGACTTTGTTGTCTTCCATTTGTATACCAGCTGGACTTATGTGGTACCTGAGAAAGGAGATGTTCTCTGTGTGGAAGACACACTTCTCAGGTTTAGCATACAATTGATGGGTACGAAGTCTGGAGAGTACCCTTCTTACATGTGTGATATGCTCAGGTAGAGCCTTAGAATATATCAGAATTTCATCAAGATAAATAACTATACAGACATCCAAAAGATCCCTTAAGATGTCATTGATAAAGTACTGGAAAGTTGTGGGGGCATTGCATAGCCCGAATAGCAGTACCAGGTACTCATACAATCCGTACCTTGTTCGAAATGCGATAAGCCATTCATCTCCCTCGCGTATTCTCGCTAGATTGTAGGCCCCGCGTAGATCTAGTTTGGTAAAGATCTTTGCATGTTGAAGTCTTTCTATTAGTTCAGGTATCAGTGGTAGAGGGTATCTATTTTTTTATTGTTTTCTTATTGAGTTCCCTGTAGTCTATAATTGGTCTGAGTGTCGAATCCTTATTCCTAATGAAGAAGATCCCTTCTCCGGCAGGGGAGGTAGAGGGTCTTATGAAACCTTTGCGGAGATTTTCGTCGAGATAAGTCTTGAGATGTTGTAACTCTGGTTGACTTTGAGGGTAGCGATGACCATGGAGTACCACAGTTCCTGGTAACAGATCAATGGGGCAGTCGTATATGCGATGTGGCGGCAGTAATTCTGCCTCTTTTTTGCTGAACACGTCAGAGAAGTTGCTGTAAACTTCAGGGGGAGAAAACTCTGAGTCGGTAAGTTGAAGTACATATGATTGGGGATAACAAGTTTTTTTTGCAGAAATCGGATGTGAGGTCTATAGATAAGACCTTCCATTCTATGGAAGGTTGATGTAGTTGGAGCCAGCTGAGACCTAACACTATGGGGAATAGAGGTGAAAGGAGAATATCAAATACTATATATTCAGTATGACCTGTGAGTGTAGTAACCATGAGAGGTACAGTTTGATGTGTAATAGGACCTGTGGGGATGTTAGAGCCATCAATAACATGAATCGACACTGGTTGTTGCTTACACACCACTGGGATTTTATTAATTTTAACAACTACCTTCTCTAAATAATTTCCTGAAGCTCCTGAGTCCACTATGGCATCAGTTGTCACTCTGCTTCGGTCCCACTGTAAAGTCAAAGAGATATGGCAGTAAGTGGGTTTTCTATTTATAGGACAAGATGTATGTATATTAGTGCACTTACTTCTTTTATTCTTTTAAATAATAGGGCAGTCCTTTACATTATGATTTGGATTGGCACAATACATACACAATAGCTGTATTCTCCTACTATTTCATTCCTCCGGTGACAGAGGTCTCCTCAAAACCCCTATCTCCATAGGTTCTGTAGCAATTTTAGGTACCTTGTTATTACGGGCTGAGGAGGATGGCCTGCTGTTAACTTCCAGATTGCCACGTTCTGCCCTCCTTTCCCGGAGTCTGCGGTCAATTTGTATGACAAGCCTCATGAGGCTTTCTAGAGAGTCTGGTAGGTCGATTCGTGCCAATTCGTCTTTAATTGGATCTGACAGGCCGATCCTGAATTGTTTTTTTAGTGCTACTGTGTTCCATAGAGAGTCCGTGGAGTATTGTTTGAACTCAGAAATGTAGTCCTCTAAAGGACGGCGTCCTTGTCTGAGACTCCTCATATTAGTCTCAGCGGTTATTTGTAAGTTGGTATTCTGGTAAAGTTAATCCATAGTCAATATGAAGAGGTGTACGGATGAAATAATAGGATCATTGGATTCGTAAAGGGTATCCGCCCATACTCGGGGTTCTCCTCTCAGGAAAGAAATCATAGTTAGAACTTTGATCTTGTCTGTGCTGTAGGCCTTGGGTTTTAACTGAAAGAGTAGACTGCAGGAATTTTGAAACTGTCTGTACATTTTGCGGTTTCCAGAGAATGTCTCGGGTAGGGACACCTGTGGTTCAGGTTGCATCTCTGGTTGAGGGCTTTTCCTAGTGATGGTGTCCTTAATGATGTCACGTAATGTTTGGTTCTCCATTTGGAGTTTGCGTAGACCTTGTCCAAGCTGATCTACACATTGAGACAAACTGTAAACCACTTGGGGTAGATCTACTGGATCCATGGTGGGGCTTAGTAATATGTCACGGCACAATTTGTATGGATCTCAGCTGTAGATCTAATGCTGTAGTTTGAATCACAAATAGCCTCTGTATCCCTTGGTATTGAAGAATACGGAATAAGGCTTCAAGTGAATTTATAATAGATATGGTATACACCAACAAATCAGCAATACTACTGACAGTTGTTCTGAGGAGTTAAACCTGGCCAGCATAAAGGGAATACTTTCATTCAGGTATGAATAACTTAATTTAGGTTATTTGTTGCAGGTGAATGTCCCTTTAAGAAATGACTGACTGGGGTTTCTGGTGAGGAGGTTAGCAAGAATCAGAGAGTGGTACTCAAGTCCTGGAAAGTGCAATCCGTATATGTACAACCTGGGTGGCACTCTGTAATTCACTATGTATTAGCTGCAGTTTGATTACACTGCTGACAGTTAAGAAAATCTCTGAACTGTGTCCTGACTGCTGCAGCAAACTGGTCCTCTGATCTCTAGTCCGACCGCGCAGCTACCAGCTAATTCGCTCTACAGCTGAAGGGAGCTGCGGTCATGTGACAAGCTTACATCACTCTGCTCAGAGAAGGATTCCGGTGAGACTCCAGTATCGGCTGACCCCGTAAGTCACTCAGTGTGAGTCTGGAACTGTGGATGTAAGTGCCAGCTAAACGGAGGGTACTGGTGTGATAGGAGGTAGTATCCGAGTTGTAGCTGTATCAGGATGCGGTATTGTAGAAATCCGTAGATGGAAAGTATAATGACACTTTGCTTCTCAGAACTCCAGAGGGTACTCTGATAAGGATTGGGTTATTCCAAAACGTTTAGGATTAGCACTAAAGATCAGTTTAGGTATTACTGATTATAATTAGGTTAAGTGGGAGACGTGCTCTGGCTCAGCTCACATTAGACTGACTAACACAAATTACTAAGCACTTGTCTGCAGCTGGGTGGATGCTTTTAAAGGTGAAGGGGGAAGGGCTAAGGTGAAACCTGACAATCGCCTCCTCTTCCATAAAGAGAAAAAGCCTCAATACCTATTACTTTTAGGTCATGCATGGAGCAAGTAGTGGTAAGTGGCAAAGTGTAATGCTACGCCAATTTTAATCTCACCCTCCTTAGCAGTTTTAATGTCATCCCTGTGTTCTGACATTCTATCCTTTAGCATAGTCTAGTGTTGCCTACGTAAAACGTAGGGCAACCACAGGAGTGTAAATAAATGACATTTTCAGTTTTGCAGTTAATAATCTGCTTGACGTTAAAATTAAATAGGAAGGAAACAGTTTAGCTATGGAAATTTACTGTAAAGATACAGCCACTAATAATATTTTGGAGGCCTCCAGCCACCATCCAAAATCCTTGATACGTGGAATACCCGTTGGACAATTCCTCCGTTTAAGGAGAAATTGTTCAAGTATGAAAATTTTTTATACACATTCTATTGATATGTACAATAGGTTTGAAAGTAGAGGATACTCTAAAAGAAATCTAAAGTACGCTATAAATAGGGCCAGAAGAGAGAATAGAGATGACTTGCTCTATAAAAATAAGGTAAAACCTAAAGAACAGAAGGTACGTTTTGTCACTGAATTTAATTGTCATTGGGAAAGGATTTGTGGAATCTTCACACAGAAATGGCATTTTTACAGGTGGATGAAGGAATTGAAAAAATAGTGGAAGATAAACCCTCTATAGTTGCGAGAAGAGCACCGAACCTTATAGACAAGTTAGATAAAAGCTTTTTTGTCAAAAGCCCTAATACACAAGATTGGTTGGGGGAACATAGAAAGGTTAAAGGCAGCTTTCAATGTGGACATTGTTTCCTATGCAAGTGTATTGTGCACACAAAAACTTTTTCGACTGGCTTGATGTCATATCCCATCAGGCAGTTTATTAACTGCAAAACTGAAAATGCAATTTATTTACTCTCCTGTAGTTGCCCAACGTATTATGTAGACAAAACTAGACGTATGCTAAAGGATAGAGTGTCCGAACACAGGGATGACATTAAAACTGCTAAGGAGGGTGAGATTAAAAGTGGAGTAGCGGTACACCTTACCACAACTGCTCCACGCATGACCTAAAAGTAATAGGTATTGAAGCTTTTTCTCTTTATGGAAGAGGAGCCGATATTGATAAAATCCTCCTCAAAAAAGAGACAACCTGAATGTACAAGTTACAAACTTTAACCCCAAATGGTCTCCGTTCACTGATAGGTTAATTTAGGTTTAATACTTTGTATTATATTATTTTTTATTTAAAAAAACGGCATATGAACTATTTTTCCATCTATTTATAAGTAAGAATATATTTTATTTATTATTATTTTTCTTTCTTTGCATAATTTTTAATATTCTTTTTGTTTTGTGTTTAAATTGGTACTTTATAATATCTAGCATTGGTACTTGTCAATATATTTTCACCTTTTCCTTTTTCTGGGATGTGTCTGAAGACGTCTCTTTAATTGGTTGCAATTTCAAAAAAGAGAATCAAATCACGTTGTACTACAACCTGTGTCATCATCTAATCAATAACCGATTGCCCTGAGGAAACCCCTATGACATTGTAGTCACGTGCGGGGGTGAAACACGCGTCGGCAGAGATGTGACCTAAAAGTAATAGGTATTGAGGCTTTTTCTCTTTATGGAAGAGGAGGCGATATTGATAAAATCCTCCTCAAAAAAGAGACAGCCTGAATGTACAAGTAACAAACTGTAACCCCAAATGGTCTAAATGAGAAGTTCGAATTTGCAGCCTTTCTCTAATCAAACTTACTATGTGACTGCAGTAAGGCAGAGCTATATGGAATATGTCAACTCAGTTCACTGATAGGTTAATTTAGGTTTAATACTTTGTATTATATTATTTTTTATTTAAAAAAACGGCATATGAACCATTTTTCCATTTATAAGTAAGAATTTATTTTATTTATTATTATTTTTTTGTGTGTTTAAATTGGTACTTTATAATACCTAGCATCGGTACTTGTCAATATATTTTCACCTTTTCCTCTTTCTGGGATGTATCTGAAGATGTCTCTTTAATTGGTTTCAATTTAAAAAAATAGAATCAAATCACGTTGAACTACAGCCTTTAAATGACCAGTGTCGTCATCTAATCAATAACCATTTGCCCTGAGGAAACCCCTATGATGTTGCAGTCACGTGGGGGCTGAAACGTGCGTCAGCAGAGATGTACGCAGAGCGGGTTGCTCTGTTTTAGACCTATCGGATGGTTACAGTGTTTCCAGCTTTGCAGCAGCTAAGGAGGGACTCTGTTTGCTACACGCTTGTTACAAGTAGCCGTGCCTATCTTTAGACGAACCTTGGAACCGAGAGAAGGTGAAACGGAGGTAAATAAGCCTCTTGTAAGTTTGTATCAAAGGCATGGTGATCCTGTTCACTCCTTGTATTTTGTGGAAAGTCCTGGACTTCTGATCTTAAGAAAAAGCGCATGGAGGAAATTTGTCTAAGGACATACGCTTGAGTGAGTGCTTACCAAGTATTACATGTACACCTTCCTCACTGAAGGAATTGTTAGGCAAGAGGAGTGGGAGACTTCCCATTATAGGGACAAAAAAGCAATCAAAGCCAAAGCCCTCTTAGATCGGGTGACATCCATAACCAGACATTGCTTACACTTACTAAGAGCCTTCGCCTGGAGCAAAAATCAGGGTCCCACGACCTGTCAGGTCAGTAGCGGGGCACATAGCGGCCGCCATCTTGCTGCATACACAGTTATTACTTCACGGCCGGGGACACATTATTTAACCCTACAGAGAGATATAGCTCACATAGAACTCTGCATTGGTACATTGAGCTAGATGTCCTTAGAATATATCGACTACCCCTGATCTAGTAGCGTTCATTATTACTCTCACTGGGCTAAGGGCTGCATCTCCTCCACTTGGCTCCTAAATTAGACAGCAGCAGACTCAGGAAGCAATTGAGGGGCTCTGAACTAGAGGCCAGTATCTGCGTAGAGGTGGAACAGCATCACTGCCCGTTTATATGAAAGGGCCCATTAGGATTATTTTCCAGTCAGTTTGAGAGAGAGAGATGTTCATACACTCCTGAGAGACACTCTTATTTGAACTCACATTGTGCATTGAGAGGGAAAGACAAGCGGACACTGTATCATCACAGAGTTGTTCAAGCCAGTACCTGTTGGATGTCTATCCTTTATGGTTACCAAATCTGTATGATTATGGAAATGATGGAGTAAGCTTTCGGAGCCCTCTACCCGGGGTTCCCCCCCCCCCCAGATAACCCCTTAGTTCGCTACTATTTACACTACATAGTTTTTGCAAGGCATAAACATCAAGCTGAGTTGCTGGAGACAGCACTAAGTCATATCTTAGTCTGTATGCAAAAATATTACGCCCTGTACAATAAAAGAACTGGTAATATGTCTAAACAGCAGCATCAGCATGACAGGAGGCAGAAAAACCAGGCAGAAGTCCACACACCACCAAATGCAGAAGCTGAGCTGCCTGACCCCCTGCCACAAGACATCCACCCAATAGTGACACAACTATCTGCACTATTTTTGCTGAAAATTGAACAGTTACAAACGTGCCTATATGCCCTGACCTCGGATTTCAAGGCCTTCTCTACACGATTAACCAACGTGGAACAGAAAGTGGTGGACACGGAAACGCAGCAAAGAGAATATTCACTTAACATTACAAGATTGCAGCGACAGAACAAAATGTTGCATGAAAAACAAGACGACCTGGAAAACAGGTTCTGCCGGAACAATGTTCGGGTGGTGGGACTCCCAGAATCAATTCCAGGAGCTGCCTTAATTGAATTTGCAGAAAATATGCTGCCAAAGCTACTTGGCATCTCTAGTGCAAACATTCCCTGAATTGTGGAAGGAGCACACCGTGTAGGATCTATGATGCAGAATAGTGGACAGAGAGCTTCGCCAAGACAACTAATGATACAATATCTCAACTTTAAAGACAAGACCCTACTCCTTAAAGAGTACAGGCAGACACCAGAATTGATGTATGAAGGTTCAAAGATCCACCTGCTCCAGGATTATTCAGCCAAAGTGGCAAAGAAACGCAGAGAGTTTTCACCTTACCGCAGGGAGCTCTTGGAAAAGGGTGAATCAGTGTCCTTGCTGTACCCAGTACAACTCAAGCTGCAAACCACTCAAGGTCCAAAGTTCTTTGAAACTACCTCACAGCTTCAGGCTTTAATGAAATCATGGAATCCTTGCAGAATGGAGCAAAAGGAAGCAGAACATATTGAAAAAGCGGAGGCATGAAGATACATCTATTACTCTTGGATAAACCTAACTTGTATAGGTGACTGTTTATCTGCTTATTTGTTCTGCATTTTGTGATATCTTTATTTTCATTGAAGTAGAGGAAATGTGAAAATACGCAAACATTTTTATCAGTTTAACCCTTATGGGAACTGTCTACTGGAATGTATTTTCTGTGTTTTTTTCTCTCCACAGATTTGAGACTGAGGACATTTATATTATGCGAAATGCTGTGCATATGCACGGCACTATGTTATATACTTTTTTCATTGTGGGGGGGGGGGGGGCTGTTGAACATTAATTCTGTTCCATTGTTCGAATTGTTTTATATATTTAGGTGATTCAAGACTTAGATATTACTGATCGTTACTAACTCATTATTTTCCTACTTGTATTTTTTGTAACTGAGCGAACACTTCTTCCAAGATTGTGTCCCTGGCTAGGGAAGAGACCCCAGGGTATCAGAACTGTAAGTAATACTGCTGCACATATTAGAACTGTTACTCTTCAGCTGTCCCCCAAACTACATATATACTACCTAAACATTGAGAATGGGGATACACATTATATCTTGGAATGTGGGGGGGATTACGTTGCCTATTAAGAGAAAGGCCATACTAAAATATTTAAACTCTAGAAAGGCAGACATAGCTATCCTTGAAGAAACTCATCTGAAGCCAAATGAACACTTAAAATGAAAACAAGGATGTGTGGGTGAAGTTATCTACACCAAATATGAAAGCAGCCAGGCAAGGGGAGTTGCATTTCTTTTTCTCAAAAACCTAAATTACTCAGTAACTCAGATGGTATTAGATCCACAGGGGAGATATGTCCTACTTAAACTTATGCTTAATGGGTCTCCATTATTGATAGGAGGGGTGTATGGGCCCCACACACATAAAAAGGAATTTTGGAGTGACCTTAGGACTCGCCTTCTCCAGATGGCAAATGCCCCAATAATACTGGGAGGGCACTACAACCTCACACCACACCCGCAGATAGATACCATAACCCAAACCTTGCACAAACAACTCATACCAGAATCTTACATTCCAAAAAAGATACATATATACTCCGCAAATTTCGCAATACTCTCCTCCTCTCTGATGTTTGGAGGGATAGGAACCCGGAGGCCAGGAATTACACATGTGTCACGCCTGCAAAAGACACCCTCTCACGCATAGACTATTTTCTGGTCTCTGGGTCCTTGAACTCTGGGATTGAAGATGTGGGAATTGACGACCCAACAATCTCAGATCATGCCCCAATCACACTGAAACTTAATGTAGGACCTCCCAGAGCACGGGGTGCTGGTTGGTCTTTCCCCAGATATCTCCTGCATGATGATAATTTTAGAAAACACCTTATAAGGGAGTGGTTGACTTACACTTCAACAAATCAGGAACATAGAAGTAATTCTATTCTGTTTTGGGAGACCGCCAAAGCGGTACTTAGAGGCGCCACAATCTCATATATCATCAAATTCAGGAGACAAAAGCAGATCATGGAGGATTTACTGCTTAAGTTACTAAAGGCAAGGAATAGATATCTCCGTAACCCACGAACATCAATAGAACAAAATATTGCAATACCAAAGCAAATAGGGATATGTATCTGACCCAGAGTTCAGCTAGGGACTTGACGAAGATGCGTACTAGGTTTTACCGACACAGTAACAAGACAGGCCAAATGCTGGCTAGACTAACAAAGCTGACTAGAGGACTCAACACTATATCAACTATTAAACATAATGGTATTGTTCAGACAGCCACGACGGACATACAAAGAGTATTTAGCCAATATTACTCTCACAGACCCTTTGCTTAGAGATAGGTTCTGGGACGCCCTAACCCTGCCATCCTTGACAGACTCACAACGATTGGGGGACTCCCGCTGGAAAAGGCCTCTGGTCCAGATGGCTTCCCGGCGGAGTTCTACAAAATACTCCAACGAGAAGTAGCTAATCCGCTGTCTCTGGTATTCAATGATCTGTTATGCGGGAGGGCCACTTTATCTAAGAGGTTCACAGAAGCAAATATAAGTCTGATTCTTAAGTCGGATAGAGACCCCTTGGCCCCTAAGTCATATCGCCCAATCTCGCTCATGAATTCAGATTACAAGCTATTCACGAAATTCTTGGTCGACAGATTGGTGAAGGTACTTCCGGAATTGATACATCCTAGCCAGACGGGGTTTGTAAAAGGCAGGTCATCAGTGGTAAATGTACGCACATTACAATTTCTGTTAACGTATTATTGAGAAACGGCCGGGAAATGTCGTGTGGCATACTCGGAGGAAGCCTGTGCTCTACTTGTAGATGCGGACAAGGCCTTCGATAAAGTTCTCTGGAGTAATTTATTCTATACCCTAGAACAATTCGGAATCGCGGGTTACTTTACACGTGCGTTGAATGCACTATACATCGCTCCTTAGGCGGCTATTTTGGTTATTCCATTGCAACCATTTGCTTTAGGTAGAGGCACAAGGCAGGGTTGCCCATTGTCACCCCTCCTTTTTGATCTAGCTCTGGAACCCCTGGCTGCAAAAATACTGACGGTCTCAAAATAGGAAACAATACACTACACCTGTCGCTCTTTGCAGATGACATGGTGTTATATGTGCAAAATTCCAGACTGACTATCCCCCTATTGATGAATATTATTAAGGAATTTGGCCTAATTTTGGGCTATCAGGTCAATACAGATAAGACTAAGCTAATATGGCTTTCCCATGCTAATGACATCCCTGACTTCCACTACGACTTTAAATTGGCAGGAAATCCCTTTAAATACCTGGGAATTAGGCTTTCAAGGAATCCAGCAGATTGGTATAGTGCTAACTACACACCCCTCAAGAGAGTTGCATCAGATCTTACCACCCACTGGGTTAAACTGCCATTGTCTATCTCTGGCAGGATAGGACTTATCAAGATGGTACTTTTCCCCAAATTATTCTATGTCATGCAGATGTTGCCAATATTGTTACATAAGACGGATTTGAGTTTCTGGAGGTCTCTCTTCCTCTCTATTATATGGGCCAATAAAAAACACAGGATACACTCATTTAGAATGATATAGCAGGTGGAATTATACTGTTGGGCAGCGCAAGCAAAATATATACTTGACTGGATGAGAGGGGGGTCCTATCTTACAATACCTGACCTGGAACAGTATGTTGTTCAACCCTGGTCACTGGCTATGATACCACATTTGACAGCAGACAAAACGGACAAAATATTGGCTAATTACTCTCTCCTCCAGCAACCCCTCAAGGCATGGTGGAAACTTTGTGATAGACTAAAATGCAAACATGAACTCATTAAATACATCCCATCTGCAGGGAAACCCTGACTTCCTACCCGGAATGACTACACAGACATTCAAGACTTGGAAATTTCTCGGAATAGATAGAGTATCAAAAATGCTGGAGGGGGATGGGAAAACCTTTTGCCCACCTACAAGAGGCCTATGCATTACCGCGCACGCATCATTTTGCTTATTTGCAGGCAAAACACTACATCACTAAATTGATTGGCTTGATAAAATCCCTAGGGAAGCTAAGGGGGCAGCCCACATATGCCATTTATATACACAGGGGTCCACATCCATCTTCCCAATCTATAGGTTACTGCAAGCCCCTGACAATGCATGCACGTTAGAACATATTAGTACCAAATGGTCTGGGTTACTGGACACTCCTGTCTCTAAGGAACAGATTCAAAACAGTATACAAAAAGTCAGAAAGGCCACACTGTCAATGGATCTCAGAGAGTCACATTCTAAATTGCTTGAATTGGCCTATGTCACTCCTAAACTTTATAGAAAATGGGAAAATAAGCCAATCAGCCAATAGAATGCCAGCTCAATCCTATTGGCTGATCAGTCATGCTATTATAATAATTAAAATAATTGCTAAACAAGCTAAGGCATAGAAACTTGAACTTATATAATATATATACTGTTCAGGGAATAGGATGGGAATTCACCAACATGCTTTACATCAAGGGGCCTATTTATCAAAGCATCAACTATGTTGCATTCGCCGTCGTCAACGTGCTTGTTAGACATCGCTGCTGCAGATCTGAATACGATCTCCTTATTTATCAAAAAAGATGTAAAAAAAATGTGCGTCAAGTATGGTGCGAAGAGCATCGGACTGGTGTTAACTAACATTCATCAATGTCGCAGTTATTCAAGTTTGTCCCAACTTTATTTATACCATTTCATTACTGTCCATGAACAAGCACATTTCTCTAAAGCTAATCTTTCATTTTTCATCTGTTAATGTCCAAGAAATAGATTGATTTATACCTCAACAAACAATATCTCATAGAAAGTTATTTTTTATATTGATTTGTTATATGATACTTTCACAGAAATTAAAGTGTATTTCTATTTCTAGGAGTCATATGTTTTATTTATTTTTTAAATTATTATTAATGCTAGAATTTGTACATATATCCTTGCACATACTTGTATATTTGTGTGTTATTTCAAAAATCTTTTGCAAACATATTTACATGTCCCTAAGTTCCTTTTTTGTTCTAAACAATGTTCTCTGTCATATCTCTGTGTTTATTTATACCATTATATGTATATATTGTAATTGTATTATTAGTCTGAGCAAGAATAATTGTGAATATAACATGTAATCAGAGTATCATATGTATTTATTTGTAATCAATGGATATTTTAAAGGGATAGGAAAATAAAAATTGCACTAGTGGGAGATAGCTGCTAATTGATGCCTGCACACATTTGTCTCTTGTGATTGGCTAAATAGATGTGTTCAGCTAGCTGTCAGTAGTGCAAGGCTGTTCCTTCAGCAAATGATAACAAGAGAATGAAGCAAATTTGATAATAGAAGTAAATTGGAAAGTTGTTTAAAATTCTATGTTCTATCCAAATCATGAAAGAATATTTTGGTGTTTCCTGTCCCTTTAAGAGCTGGGCCAGTTTTCTCTCTGCACCTGTCTAACCCCTCCTGATTGCAATCTATTTTTAAAAAACACCCCTACACAGGTGTTATACAATTGGCTGGCATATAAAATGACATTTCTTACTGAAAAAGAAATTAAAGAGAAGGAAGAAAAACAATGAAAATGTCATGCTATTAAAGAGGTGATTTTAATTTCTGCTGTATATTATTATGACAGTTTAAAATTAGGTGGGCTATCCCTTTGAGCTATCCGCTTAAGATTCTATTGAATCAAACTTCAATTCAAATTTTAAAATCCTTGTCTAAAATATTACACTGTGTGTCCTAATGTCAGAATCAATGTTTACATTTAATACTAATTTCACATTTACATACTTTCAAAATATAATACACAATGTAACAAATGGCACATACAAGTTCTCATGAGTGATCAATGACACAAGTATCGAGCAATTTGATTCGTTAGTGATAGTTTATAATGTCTATTTGAATCAGATTGGCTGATGTCATAAATCATGTGATTATGCATATTCCAATCAAAAGTGGTGGAAAAATTCACTAGTGTGTGGGTTATTTCAGAGTTTGCGCCATAATTGGTGCAAAAAGTGTTGAGTCAAATGTGGCGCAAAGTGGAGAGTGGGACTTGTATTACATGGCTTAAACATGGTGCACATAGATTTTTCCCAAAAAAATAAAAAGGAAGTTAGCTATATTATGTTGTGTATTTATTTCATTTTTATCTCTATATCTATTAGTGCAACAGGTTTGGGGCAAAACTTTGCACAGAATATGTAGAAATATTGTCCCCTTGCTTTGTAATGAGAGATAAAGTTGTAGCATAATCCATAAGTAGTAATGTATTTTTCATCGTTATCCCTATATCTACTAGTGCACCAAATGTGGAGCAATAATATTGTTTGATTTAGAAAGGGTATACAATTTTAATAGAGTTTGTTATTTACTTTTATTATGTAATATACTTCATTCTCTTGCAGCATCGAACATAAGCTTTCTATGTTTTCAGAATCACATTAAATTCTATGACATATGCAACCTCAATTGTGGCATGTTGAAAACTAGGTACGCTGAGTTGGAAAAGACGCAAGCGTAACTGTAAAAATTTTGATAACTTCATGCGAGCTTCAAAAAGTGTCAAATAGGAGAAAGAATGAACATGATTCCGCTTAAATTCCATGGGTTTTCAACTTGCATCAATCTGCATCGGATTGAGATCACGGGATCGTATGTTACGTCACAAATTTCAACATTTGCCGATGTTGACGCTTTGATAACTATGGCAGATCAATCTTACGACAATTATGATGTGGAATTCCACCGCATTTTCCATTGATGCTTTGATAAATATCCCCCTAGGTGTCTGTGCCTCCCTTCATAAGATCTACAGATGGTACTGTAGTCTGGGATGCTGGCCCCAATAACTATACACTTAATTCTGGTACCCTCAATCGATATGAGGTAAGTAGCCGCTCAATCAGAGTAGTGCCCCACTCACTGATGTCTCCAGGCCGTAGGCGATAGGAGCCAGAGGAGCTTGATCAGCTGTGCAAATCCTGGAATATGGTAGTATAACTTCCTTAATTTCAATCCACACCCCGTATCAATACTTACCCCGTCTCAGCAGTTGCAGGTATATATTTGTTGCATTCTGTTTGGTAGATGTTTTTCTCACAGTCTATGGCGGATTCAAATTGAGTAAGTTATACTACCATATTCCAGGATTTGCACAGCTGATCAAGCTCCCCTGGCTCCCCTACAGCCTGGAGACATTAGTGAGTGAGGCACTACTCTGATTGAGTGGCTACTTACCTCATATCGATTTAGGGTACCAGAAGTAAGTGTATAGTTATTGGGGACAGCACCCCAGACTACAGTACCATCTTCTTGTCAACAGTCATTCGTTATTCCACTTATGAAGGGAGGCGCAGACACCTAGTCTTGTTTTTATATTTTTATTTTCAGTGAGGATTTTGGGTATCTTCACATCCATTTTGTCTTTTGCTACCTTTCTTCTGGATTTAATTAATCCTGTGGATTTATTAATAGAGACTAATAATAATTATCATCAGTGTGTGTTCTTATATGGCATACAGTATCATTTACTGTCTGTGTACTAGTGCATTATCATTCTCTTGTTTGTATTATATATAAATATATATATATATGGAATAAAGAAACAACAAGCGCACGGGGGTGCGAAATGTATATATGTTAAAGGCGCCTAGAAAAATAGTGATGTATTACTAAAAGAATCGTGTATCCCTCTCAAGGAAAACGGATCAAAAAAATAATAATTGAAAACATAAATTCCCAACTATACTAATGAGAACTTAAAGTGCAATTGAAAAACCAAATAACTGGTGTCCAAGCAAAAATGAGTGCTAAATACTGTGAACACAAATAAAAATATATGTGATGCAGCTTAAGGATAAACACATATACGTAAAATGCAGCAAAGATATTATAAAACAATGCTTAAATAAACAATGAAAATGGTAAGATATTTTCAAACCACAGATAAAGTCCTCATCAGAGCATTCCAAACGATAGAAGCCCTTGAGATCGATAATGGAGACAGTCTCAGATGGCCAATTGAATCCGTGTAGAAACAGGCAGCAATCTTCTTCCAAAGTTGTTTGACAAAAACAAGCAGGAATCTGGAAATAATGGAAAAAGCAGAGAAGAAGGCACCACAATAGTGCTCTATCAATGAGGTAATGCAATCACGCACAAGTCAAATGCAAACTTACGAGATCCAAAGCACTTGAGAAGTGCCGCAGGTGCGGGCTGAACTATTCAAGCTGTTCAGCAAGCTTTCCTCTTCGTAAGAGTTAATAGCGACAGCCTCACAGTTGTCAGTCCTGGATCACCCTAATGAGGTATCAGCAAATGTATCAGCAAATGCAACCCTGTATAAGGATGTGTTAAAATGAAGCTTGTGATATCTGTATAAAATCAACTTAGTTTATTGTTGAAACACAACGCGTTTCGCGGTCCTCCGACCGTTTCATCAGGTAGTACACCTAGTGCAATAAATGACAAACTGGGTAACTTAAAAATAAAAAGTTGTACAGCACACTCACGTGGTTCCACCTCAAACGTATGAGGTATGGTAAAGACACTTGTAATATAGTAGCAGATGCTCCTTAAACTGCAGGTGAGTAAACCTCCACGTGTACAGCTAGTCAGAAGTCCTATATCTTTATTAAAAGAGGGTCAGGGCCAGGGACTACTATATACAAAGGAGTTTATTCAGACATGTATTTATATACAAGTGTCAGTAAAAAGTTCACAAAGTAGGAGGTCACAAACAACCATAAAATATAAAACCACATAAAAACTTCAGAAATATATAAAAACAAGAAGTAGCCA
Organism: Bombina bombina; assembly: GCF_027579735.1. Lineage (NCBI taxonomy): Eukaryota > Metazoa > Chordata > Amphibia > Anura > Bombinatoridae > Bombina > Bombina bombina. The sequence goes on along the minus strand of NC_069503.1, from coordinate 363,438,358 downwards.
ATAGCGCAACAAAACTAGTCAGGCTCCGCTCCCGCCATTCAGCATTCATTCTCTGCTTGCAAAATGGCAAAATAGCTGATCAGCTGCATGTGGTTTATCATCTGCAGCAGCTGTTGATCAGACTTGTGCTGTTAGCAAGTTTATGTGAACATTTTTTTGTTTTTATATATTTCTGACGTTTTTATGTGGTTTTATATTTTATGATTGTTTGTGACCTCCTACTTTGTGAACTTTTTAGTGACACTTGTATATAAATACATGTCTGAATAAATTCCTTTGTATATAGTAGACCCTGGCCCTGACCCTTTTTTAATAAAGATATAGGACTTCTGACTAGCTTTACACGTGGAGGTTTACTCGCTTGCAGTGCAGTCTAAGTGGGTCCCAAGGAGCAGTCTGATCCAGGCAGGAGATTTCCCGGAGGAGGAGCATCTGCTACTATATTACAAGTGTCTTTACCATTCCTCATACGTTTGAGGTGGAATCACGTGAGTGTGCTGTACATCTTTTTATTTTAAAGTCACCCAGTTTGTCGTTTATTGCACTAGGTGCACCCCCCGTGCGCTTGTCTTTTCTCTATTCCATAGAATACCTGGGAGGATCCTCTCCTGAAGAGGTAAATCTTTTTTTTGCTTGGACTGAGCTGCACTTTGTGGGGATTGTTTGGAACTGAACCTAAGGATACCTAATAGACACTCTCTCCTAAGGACTGCCTATTTAAGTAGTTATATCCACCTGCTGTCAGATACCAGTAATGCTTGTGTATATATATTATATGTATTCAGTGGAGGTGTAGAGATCTGGCAGAATCCAGATCCATTACCAGGAAACATCTAGATATATAGATTGTATTATTATACTGTGGTATCTATTCTTTGTACTCCTATAATACACTATATCACCACACAGAGTCTGTAAAATATACATATTGGTACACTTTCCTAGTCTATCTTTATATAGCGCTGTTTCACTCTCTATTTCTGATTATATATATATATATATATACACACACACATATAGTATTTTAAGGATTGTAAGTAAAATATGTAATTATATTTTATTGAGAGTATTTAATACGGTTTGAATGACAAAAAAAGAAAACAAAAATATAAGCAGTCATTTATTGCACAATTGTCTGCTTGTGGCTAGGGGGAGGAGGTTGGTGAATAGGCTGATTTGACCAGTTACTTCCTTAAACACTGCAACAGCAGCCTTTTTTTCTTCCTCTCAACTACTAGCTTCCCTCTTTTTCATATTTGCTATTATACTATAGCTTCAGCCCAGCTTGTGTCCCATCTAACAGTGGTTTAAAGGATATCATTTATTCACAATGAATTCCATTCTGCCTGAGGACGTTAGGAACCTGCTAACAGGTAACTCGTATGGGAGTGGTGTAGGTATAGTAAATATTTGTTTAAATTTGCAGGAGGCTATGTTTGCTGTTAATTCAGCTTCTAGTTTTGTTTAACCTTAGTCAAAGTAGTCAAACTCGTCTGTTGTAATTAATGCAAAAATATCTCAAAATATATTCAGTTCACTTTAATGTGTTGAAAATATTTGTCTGTTGCAAAATGGACTCCAGTAATTTTCTATTCATTACAATTCTCTCTATGTAAAGTACATATAGGTTTTATCTTAAAGTCTTTTTTTTTTCAATACAAAACATTACAGGCATCACATGTTCTTTGTATAACTTAGTAAAACATTTTTAGTCTCCTTGATATTTGTATTATTAGAAAAAGGTAAAAGCACTGTAAAGGATACAAGACATCACTTTATTTGCAACCTTTTTATTTCTTGGCTGCCATAAAACTGTTGCTTTACATTGCCTTACATTCTTCTTTTTTCAGTCAAGGGGTTAAAATGGATGCTGACTGCTCAATAACGTGGATGCTGATTGTTCAATGCTACCATCTCTGTTCTATTGGAAATATGCTAGTGTTTTTTTTTCCATTCACATTTAAAATGAAGGTTATTGAAAGCACGCTATTAATATACAAAACTGTAAAACCAAGCCATGTGTAGAATAGGTGATTCGCTAGAAAACGAAGAAACATTTTATTACAACTGCAAGTTTTTGAAGGGTGAATTTATTTTTAGTTGACATTTTTATTTTTATTGGGAGGAAGAAAAGACTTTGGGGTCAATTTATCAAGCTCCGTATGGAACATGATGCCCCTTGTTTGAAGGCTCGCCGGAAAAACAAGTTATGGAGCAGCGATCTTTAGACCGCTGCTTCATAACTTCTGTTTCGCTGCTCCATAACCTGTCCGCCTGCTCTGAGGCGGTGGAAAGAAATCAAACCGATCGAATACGATCGGGTTGATTGACACCCCCTGCTAGCAGCCGAATCTGCAGGGGCGGCATTGCACCAGCAGTTCACAAGAACTGCTGGTGCAATGATAAATGCCGACAGCGTATGCTACATCGTATCATGTCCGCTCGCACATTAATAAATTGACCCCTTTATATAAGATGATGTTTGGTCGTGTTAGAAAAGCTCAGCCCTGATTTAGGTCTTTCCAAACAACCAGAGCTTTATCCCCTACCTCTCTTGCCCTGACTGTCATTCATCTCATTTTCTTCATTCCTTCATCTGGTTTCAGCATTTCTCCTGTATTGATATTGCTGTCTGTTTTATCATTTTCTGTTCTTAACCTATTGTCAGAAAGTCAGTGTTATCCAGCAATCACGCCAATGGTGTAAGCTCCAGGGAGTAACTACCAACCTCCCATGTATCAATAGAAGATATAAAGGATTGAAGCTCACCAATATGCCAAAAAGTAATTCACTTTATTGTAGAGACAGGCAGGGTCCAAATACCACAGCTTACCTGGGATTAACCCTTACAATCTTTCTATTGTCCATGTAACTTCCCAGTTTATGACTCATCAGCATCTTATTTTGTCTAATGCTTTCTACTACCTGTCATTATCATCGCCATTCTTTCCCATACTCTTTATATCTTTACTTTAATTCCAAATGCCTCCCTATATCTCCAATGTGTAGTGTTGTTCATTAGGACATACAGTGTGTAGCAATCAGACAGATTGGCTGAATTTGTGCAAGTTGCCTGTCATGCTATACATGTACTGTGCAACTGTGGAACCCACACACGACTGACTTATATCCTGCAGATAATGTATGCTGCAACTACCAACATATGCACTGTGTGATTTATACCATCTTCTTAGTGTACTAAGTTTAGTTATTTAAAGAGACAGTCTACACCAGAATTGTTATTGTTTAAAAAGATAGATAATCCCTTTATTACCCATTTTCCAGTTTTGCATAACCAACACGATTATATTAATATACTTTTTACTTCTGTGATTACCTTGTATCTAAGCCTCTGCAGACTGCCCCCTTATTTCAGTTCTTTTGACAGACTTGCATTTTAGCCAATCAGTGCTGACTCCTAGGTAACTCCATGATGAGCATGATCACAATATTATCTATATGGCACACATGAACTAACGACCTCTAGTTGTGAAAAACTGTGAAATGGCTTAGAAATTAGCATATGAGCCTACCTAGTTTTAGCATTCAACTAAGAATACCAAGAGAACAAAGCAAATTTGATGATAAAAGTAAATTGAAAAGTTGTTTAAAATGATATGCCCTATCTGAATCATAAAATGTTATTTTTGACTAGACTTTCCCTTTGATGCACTGTTCCAGTAGTGTTTGTATGTGTGTTTAGGTGCTGCTAAGCCATACTTTTCCCAGGCCCTCTTTTCTCTACCCTGGACAAGGAGATAAAAAATGTAAACAAAAGGAGCAGGGATAAAATAAGTAACACATAGATATCAGTACCTGCATTTCTTTGCACGCCAGTTTTAAGAATTAGGTGCACCCTTGTATTGTGCACACTTGAGACTAAAAGCATGAGAGTATCAGATATGTAAATTCAGGTTTCACCTTTAGAGATGTTCTACACAATAAATTACTGTACAACAAGAAATATTCCCCTTTATTCAACTTTAAAGTCATTGAGGAATGAAGAGATATTGTATTCAGCTGCTTTCCCACTACACTGGTAATGCAGAGGCTGTTGTCTCTTATCAGCTAATGAGGATGAGTAGGAAGTACAACACCATACTGCAGTATTAGATTCAAATTCAATTAACATATTTTACTTCATATTTTTTAAGTAAAAAAAACCCTGTTTTGGACATGTGTAAACACTGCTCAAATGAATGACAGAAAACTTTTTAATACAATGGCCCTATAAGAGTAAACATATTCTCCTGCTTCTGAAGAAGGGAATATTTCCCTGAAACATCTCATAATAAATTAGTCATTTTTACATTTCAAAGGTCCTAGAAGCCATTAATGGACAGATTTCTCCTTCAAACATATAATGATTTAGGGTAGGGGGTGAACTATTTTTTTACATTGAGGAATCACTGGAATTTTCCATTTCAAATCAGACCCAGAATTTAATTCTCAATAGCAAAAACTTTGTAATATAAATTTATTACTTATATATTGTCCAGTTATACTGTAGTTTGACTGAAAATTGAGTTTTCTGCTGCCCTCACAGAAGCTGAACCTGAAATGCATTCTGCATGATTAAGAGCTCTCACCCCGCAACATTCAGCAGGCTCAGGGCTATGATAAACATACAAAAGAGGCATTTTAAGGTGTATAGCACTGGTTACAAAACAATTAAAACATTTTAATAACAGCTGTAAATACTTCTAAAACAGTTTATTTTATATGCAGATATTTTGCAGTGCTAAGCTTATTTGTTGACATATAGTGTATAGTGTATATATATCAAATTACATTTAAAGAGAGATTAAAGGGACATAATACTCATATGCTAAATCACTTGAAACTGATGCAGTATAACTGTAAAAAGCTGACAGGAAAATATCACCTGAGCATCTCTATGTAAAAAAGGAAGATATTTTACCTCACAATCTCCTCAGCTCAGCAGAGTAAGTTCTGTGTAAAAAGTTATACTTCACCTGCTCCCAGCTGCAGATAAAAATAAAAAAAATGAAGAAATGAACAGCAGCCAATCAGCATCAGCAGTGCTGAGGTCATGAACTCTTACTGTGATCTCATGAGATTTGACTTAACTCTCATGAGATTTCATAGTAAGCTTCCTTTACCTGATTGGTGAAATAATATGAGAGTTCACGAGGCTCATCCTTTCAGCTGTCCCAGGACAGACACACTAAAATGCTGCTTAGAAATCCTTTACAATGGGAAGTGGCTACTGAGGAACTTTTGGGGTAAAATATCTTTCTTTTTTACATAGAGTTGTTCAGGAGATATTTTCTAGTCAGCTTTTTACAGCTATGCTGCATCACTTTCAAGTGTTTAAACATTTGGGTATTATGGCCCTTTAATAAGGAAGGAGGATACTCCTCCCTTACAAAAGAAAGGGAATACAGCACTCTTTTTGCTTTAAAAAGCCATTTTTATTAATCTAAATATTTCAATTAGTGTCTGTCAGAAATATAATCACAGTTACTTATATATATTTAAACCCAAAATAAAGTAAAAAATTCTGCTAATCAGAAAGCAAACATTACCAATAGAAAATGAGCTTCTTGCAACCAAAAGACCCACAGGGATTAAGCCGTTAATATCTTAGGCAAGTTTCCCAAAGCTTGCTCAGCTTAAACATATATTGCCCCCATGTATCTACAATAGTATAGCAACGGTTAACCTTAATAAACCTTATTAAACCTTGTTTTAATAATAATCATGCAACCTTATAAAACATACATAGTTGCTGAAGTGACCTTAATATGATACTATTGGTTACTGAGGCAATGCTATAACTTTGTACAGGGCTGCAGTCCCTTAGAGTAACACTCCAAAAGCTCACAGATGGTGTTTGTAACAAACCAATTGCCAGTCCCAAAGTTCAGGGAAATACAATGTTCCAAATCTGTTGCAAAGTTGCAGAATAACAGAGTACCTTACTGCTGGAGACCACCCTTAACGAAAGAGCTGTTTGTCAAGCAGGAATGCACCATTTAACATACGCAGAAAACTGTTTGATTGCACAGCTAAGAATAAGCCCAAAGTAATGCTAAGTGATCGCTGAAAACTTCTTTGGGATCCCACAAGATAAGCTTCACGGAGGTGTTAATGGACACTTACCAAGGAACTTTTTCTGGTATAAGCAAAGTGATTGGAGGAAACAGAAGTAACCAAATTATGTGTAATCCCTACACGCTGACACCCACGCTGCGGAGCGAAGCTGCTGGAGGAAACAAACAACTCGTTTGGTAATGAGCTCCCAGGAACGGGAGGCCAGGAAGGCATCTAAGGAGCTTGACAAAATCTTTTGTTAAAGGGACAGTCTAGGACAAAATAAAATTTCATGATTCAGATAGGGCATGTAAGTTTAAACAATTTTCCAATTTACTTTTATCACCAATTTTGCTTTGTTCTCTTGGTATTCTTAGTTGAAAGCTTAACCTAGGAGGTTCATATGCTAATTTCTTAGACCTTGAAGGCCTCCTCTTTTCAGAATGCATTTTAACAGTTTTTCACCACTAGAGGGTGTTAGTTCATGTGTTTCATATAGATAACACTGTGCTCGTGCACGTGAAGTTATCTGGGAGCAGGCACTGATTGGCTAAACTGCAAGTCTGTCAAAAGAACTGAAATAAAGGGGCAGTTTCCAGAGGCTTAGATACAAGATAATCACAGAGGTTAAAATATTAATATAACTGTGTTGATTATGCAAAACTGGGGAATGGGTAATAAAGGGATTATCTATCTTTTAAAACAATGACAATTCTGGTGTATACTGTCCCTTTAAGGGTGGTGTATGTTTTATAAGGTTGTATGATTATTATTAAACCAGGTTTAATAAGGTTTATTAAGGTTAACCATTGCTATACTATTGTAGATACATAGGGGCAATATATGTTTAAGCTGAGCAAGCTTTGGGAAACAATTTCTTGCCTAAAATATTAACGGCTTAATCCCTGTGGGTCTTTTGGTTGCAAGATGCTCATTTTCTATTGGTAATGTTTGCTTCCTGATTAGCAGAATTTTTTACTTTATTTTGGGTTTGAATATATATAAGTAACTGTGATTATATTTCTGACAGACACTAATTGAAATATTTAGATTAATAAAAATGGCTTTTTAAATCAAAATGAGTGCTGTATTCCCTTTCTTTTGTAAGGGAGGAGTATCCTCCTTCTTTATTAATCTCTCTTTAAATGTAATTTGATATTTATTTAAAGGGGTCTGCACCATTAACTTTGATTAGTAGTTAACTACTATATATATATATATATATATATATATATATATATATATATATATATACAGTGGTTTTATTAACAATTTAAACATGTCTCCTTCTATAAGGAATATGAATATATGAGCACTAGCGATAACCACCCTTTTTCAAAGTGCAGAAGGAACTTATGGAAAACTGTGAAACATGAATAATTTCGCATTTCCTAAGTTACAATTTTGAAACTTCCTAATTGTCTTTTACATTACTGTAAAGCAAGCAAGAAGTTTTGGAAATTTCTCAGAAAAAGTATATTTAGCAACACTTCATTGATAGCCATAGTGCAAACGGAAATACACAAGGAAATATAGAGGTAGAGGTGAGAATCTGATAAGGGTTGTGGTGAGTTTAGACTAGTCATAATCAATGGAAATACTTTTAGATGACAACTTTTACATAGATACTGATTCATAATTTTGTTTTTACCAATGTGTTTATTCCCTTTGATCCAAACACAACAAAACTAATGACAAAGTCACACTCTGGAAGAAGGACACGGCTAGTCAACCTATCAGGAGTAGTAGTTGCACAACTCTGCCAATCAAAAGCCATTTCCTGCTACAAGGCTTGCATGAGGACATTAGCTAAATGTTTAATCCATTTCCAATGGCTAATACATAGATATCTAGGGTCCGTAATACATAAATTACATGCTCTACTAAATAAGAGCATGTCATTTAATTTTTTTATTGGATTGTCCCTTTAAATATCATTCTGAATAATGCAAATAGAAGCAAAACAAATCAATTAGTTAGTAATATAGTCCAGTGCTATATTTATGCTTTGTCCAACTAGACAAAAGTCTAAACTTAACCACTGGAAAAGAATAGTAGACAAAAATTTACTTGTATCACCATATGTATTGAATATCCCACCTAATGAATCTGGCAGTTTAATCCTCTGTGGTAACTATGTCACACTGTGTGTGTATATGTGTGAGTGTGTATGTATATATATATATATATATATATGCAGAAACGAAAAAAGTGTATCGTAGGCAGGGAAGTTGAATTAAAGGTTCCTTTATTAAAGTTCCAAAACATGGTAAAAGGATCTAAGGAGGTCCGTAGCAAAATGATGCAACACACACTACAGTGAGTATTGGAGTGCTGACATGTTTCGGCCTGCCTACGATACACTTTTTTTTTTCTGCCTATACATTTGGACCAGGGATCGTTAGGCTGGGAGAGCTCCCAACTGTCCCTTACGGAGCGCTGAGAAGCTCCGGGATTCAAGAATCCTGATTGGCTGTTGAAGTCCTACGTGATTGAAAAACAAAAAGTGTATATAGATTGCGCAAACAAATGCTAAAGGTGATAGTGAAAAACTAAAATATTCGTAAAAAATATGTATATATAATAAAATATAAAAAGTGAATTTTGTGTATAAAATAAGTTTTAACTAATATTTACTAAAATCATATTTAGTGATTCATACGATAATGAATTTTATTTTAAGGGACTAAACATAAAGTCCAAATAAACTGTTATAAAAAATAAATAAAGTGAATTTGTGTAATAATGAGAAGGAAATGCTATGGCACTATACATTATTTTAAATCTTATTATTGCGCAACAATACTAAAATTGAACAAATAAAAGTATCATGCAAGATTTAGAACCTAAAAGTCATTAACATGAGTCCTCCCATGTAGAACAAAAATATCTAATTAGTCTGATGATAAAAAGTTATACCTTTTATTTACACAACACAACTATAAATTAAAAAATATTTCAAAGATCATAAACAGAGTGCGGCCGCACAGACATAGGCTGGTAAAAAAACAAGTGCAATTGATACGACTACTAAAAGCACTTATGAAATTGATACAACTACTAAAAACACAGATGCAATTAATACAACTGTTGACAACACGAATACATACTACTACATGAACAGATACAATTAATGTGGCTAAAACAATTGATATAATAAATAACAATTGATAAGTGATGATCGTAAAAAGAAAGTTAAAAGTTCATTCGAAAGTCAAATATTATGTATACAAATCTTGTTTGTGAGTGTAGAAAAGGTTCCGATTTCTGTGTTAGCTGGATCCGGAGTCTTTAAGTACTGTAAGGCTCCCTCAGAATGGATGTTTCCAGGTTCTGTTAATAGGAGAAGAGAGTCCTTAATGCAAAGTCTACAGCTTTAATGCTTAAGCGTATATCCATACTTACATATAGGTAAACTTTATCCAGCAAAGATCTACAATGTAGATGCGATATAGCATGTAGACATCTCTTCTACAAAACACATAAAAGCAGGTTATAGGAGTTTGAGGCTGCTAGAGGACGTTACTATTGGTACAAGCTTTCTGGTAGACACGATAGAGCGGACATTCCAAACACAGCTGACTGCCTGATTCAAAGGTGCTTGATTAAGCAGGTATATTCTTCCAAACGGAAGCGGATGTGGTTCTGAGCAATGCGTTTCAAATTTCTTTTTCAAGCTTCTAGCTTGATGCCCAGTGTTTCTGGTACGATCAAGTACGATCGGGTTGATTGACACCCCCTGCTGGCGTCCGATTGGCCGTGAATCTGCAGGGGGCGATGTTGTACCAGCAGCTCTTGTGAGCTGCTGGTGTAATGCTGAATACGGAGAGCATATTGCTCTCCGTATTCAGCGAGGTCTGGCGGACCTGATCCGCACTGTCGGATCAGGTCCTCCAGACCTTGATAAATAGAGGCCTATGTGTAAACATGTTTAGAAAATATGCCCCCTCCAAACAGATTACAAGTGGCACACTATTTAGCATGGCAAGAATTAGCTGAGGGTAATAGATGCAGATATGGAGGAGCCGTTTCTCTGGGAATAGAGTTGAATATCCCCCTTTCCTTTTCTGACCAAATGAATCATAAGATTTCAAGTGAAGGTCAGCTTTTAATTATTAGAATATTCCCAGAGACACGGCACCACCATATCTGCATCGATTACCCTGTATAAGGTTGAGGAGGACCTGGGCTGGCAGCGATCTTTATTAAGGGAAGTGCTTTACACAGTTTACTCTACCTCTAAATTTTAGCCAAGAATTAGCTGAAACTACAATTCAAGGTCAAAGAGGCTCACTTTCATGGTCACATGTTATCCTCAGATTGTTTATAAGATGAACCTGAGAAGATCTAAGCCATACTGGAGATGCCTATCTTGACCAGTGTAAAATATCTGCAGCTCTTCATTGGATTTGTTATTTACTCAGCCTGAGTTTCATTTCCACTGGGCTGCAATGATCCATAAATACCTGTGGCTTGTTATCATAATCCCACTCTGCTTTTCCATCTTTATCTTCACAGCCAAAGACAAGTACAGTATATCATCAGCTATTGGTTCAATTGCATTGAGTGCAGATAAGAGCTCATGTTGCTTACGTTGATATACCTCATGTGCAGTGCAGACTTCTCTATAGGGGCAGTAGGGGCAGCATACAATACATTTTGTTTAGGGGGGAAAAACACTGTTGTGCACATTAAGTAATTGTTTGCTATTTAAAAAAAAAAATGTAAGCTGCTATTTTTAAAACAAAAATAATAATAAAAATAAATCTTGCATTTGCAAAATTCTCTCAGTCAGGGTGTTTTTTGTAATCTGTCCTGTCTGAGGGAACTTTACACATGCTTCTTCTGTGCTTTTAAGTGATGTCTGACAACACCCTATCAGTTAACATAGGGGACGTCTAGGCACAGACGGTCCTCTAATCTCCCATGTGGGGGGAGACCTACATGGCTGCAGAGGCAATACATGCCCTGGAGTTTGTGTGAATCACTGAGCAGCTCAGCTGAGGGCACAGGCATCATTGTCACTGCAAGATTGACCCCAGGTAAAAAAGTATATATAGGGGAACTTCTGGACAGCAGTTCTCAAGATATAGCTACTTATATTTGTCTCCTCTAGCTACCAACTGCACTAAGGTTTGCAGATTTGGTGTCTGCAGTAGATTTTCTATCAGATGACAGTACACTATTATTTTTAGGATTGCTGCTGTCAGTACTGAAATTCTGGAGAATTATTTGAGGCTTTGGCCTCCCACCAACCCTTCCTTTGAGACTCTACCATATTGCAATGTCACATGTGCGCTGTTTCTTTTTGTCTATCCTTTGATACCTACGATATGTGATGTGAGCATGGAGGACTTTCACCCATCTATAAATCTATGGACATAAGCTGGTTAGTAGAATTGATGGGCTCCTGTTAATCATCAAGCCACAGAGTATGGAGAGGGAGCTAAACATGGAAGAGAATGTGGACCTCAGCGAGCACCAAAGTGACATGCAACTGAGCATATATTAACCACCTTCTACACTATTAGCTGATGCTTGTCCCTCAAAGAAAATTTGTGAGAGCAAAAGGCGCCTATGCTCGCCATTAGCCCTTGCTTTGGGGGATGTAGCCAGACCCCAGGAGTGAGGCAGGAGCTTCTCACAACACCTAGAAGAGGCATACACAGTGGGTGATGCAAGGCAAGCTCCTACAGATACCAGAGTATGTGTGGCCACCTCTGCACAATAGTTAGTTTTATCTGGTTACCAAAATCTTTTGGAAGCCCTGTTGGAACAAAAACTGTTTTGCTGAGCTGATTTAAAAACATTCTTCATGGCTTAGCCGGAGATCAAGAATTCCACATAATAGAAGCATTTAGAGACAGAGGTTCCCAGCAGGTAGTTTTATAGTTGTTGGGTATGGGATCTTGCACAAACTGTGATCACCAGTGGACAGGTATATGCTACAGGACTCTCTATGCTGCCGTACCCCTAATTAAGAACTTCTTTAATATATTTGGTGTGGGGTAATGACTGCTAGCACAGTGACACGTTATTCAGTAAATTGGATTATGTCTGGGTGTTTGCATGAAGACCTCAGTGTTGTGTTTGCGTCACAGTTCCTTACTATAAGTTTAACTGTAGGTATGTATGCTAGAGTGTACAGTGTTCTCAAAGTAAGTTTGTTTTATATAGTCCACATGCAAGCCTTAAAAGAGAATTCTGCTTTATATAGGAGTATTTGCATTTTAATGCTATGTAATTTACTATGTTACTCTTTTTTCATAGCTTACCTAATTTGTCAGTATAATTGCCTATTCTAAGCTTACTCCCTATCTTAGGATATTTGGGCTGGTTTATGGGGCCAGCATGTCACCCAATATTTGCGGTAGAAGCTTCTAATTTTTATAAGTAGTATTATATGTTTTGGTTTATAGAGCCATTTACCTAGACATGCATTTTATATACTGTTACTCCCATATTGGGTCCAAAGTAGTGTACTTTTGTTGTTGTGGCAATATCTTATAAGGTTGCAAATTCATTAGCTACTGATAAATGTAGGCATTTGACTAGTAAATGTAACAAACAATATTGTGGGTTTATTTATATCTTTTTTTTTTTTTTTTTTTTTTTTAAAATTTTGTGCTCACCTTATTGCATTGTAAAAAAATGTCAGATCTCAATTCAGTAGTGCCCTAGGGAGTGTGAGCGTCTGTGTGTGAGTTAGTGTTCCTGCATGTGAGTGAATGTGTCTATGTGTGAGAGTGTGTCTTCATGTTTGTAAGAGTACGTGTGTGTGTATTTTGTGGAGTGGGCGGAGTTATAAATGGGTGTTATCTAGTGCCCCACCAGATACAAAATTCACCAACCACCACTGCTCATGTGTCACAAAGACTCCGAAAGGCAATTTGAGCCATCTCTTACTGCCTCCAAGAGTACAGAAAATGTAGCTTCTTTCATTATATAGCTCACTTTGCAAAAAGGCATCATTTTGATCAACAAGAGTAAACATCTGTGCCATGGAACCTTATACATGACAACTTCAAAATTTGACACAATGTAGTGAGAATGCTTCAATGCCTGTTTTAAAACAGAAACATTTAGGATCAATTCAGATTCATAGTTAATCAGGCTTCTTGACTTTCAACATGTTGATTATCTGGCCAGTTAGTTTATTAATTTGTACAATATGTTTATCTGCCTAATACTTGTCTAGGTGTGGCTTAACTATAGGCTGACCATATTGCCGCTTTAAAAAGGGACACATATGAAAAATACATATGTCAGGGCTGTTTTCAGGGCTGTTTAAAGAACAGCCACACAATGCAAGCTTTCAAATCCAAACAAACTGAAAACAAGGGAAGGGTGCACAGGAATATGTAACCACCCTAGACATACAAACTTGCATTATGTGGCTGTTTTAGGGTCTCAGGTATTGGAAAGGACCTTGATGTACCTGAGCTTGTCCCATTTGGCCAGATGTGGTAACTAACCTTTCCATTTTTGCTTTTAAATCTTAGCTGAGAGCTTGTAAGTGAGTGCTGGGTTTTCTCTGTGTGTTGTATTAATTTGTTTTGTAATTTTCCCTATGGTTCTTGCACCCAGACCTGTCTGGGTTTAACTGCTTGTGGCTCTGGGGACAGTACAGCTTCCTGTGAGTGCCAGTGGCACCCAGGGCTGAGCATGTTGCAGGGTCATGGAATGTGTACCCGGTCCGGTATGAGAGTGCAGTTCCCTTCCGTGTTTTGTATATGTCTAGGGTGATTACATATTCCTGTGCACCCTTCCCTTGTTTTCAGTTTGTTTGGATTTGAAAGCTTGCATTGTGTGGCTGTTTTAGGGTCTCAAGTATTGGAAAGGACCTTGACGTGGTACATGAGCTTGTCCCATTTGGCCAGATGTGGTAACTAACCTTTCCATTTTTGCTTTTAAATCTTAGCTGAGAGCTTGTAAGTGAGTGCTGGGTTTTCTCTGTGTGTTGTATTAATTTGTTTTGTAATTTTCCCTATGGTTCTTGCACCCAGATCTGTCTGGGGTTAACTGCTTGTGGCTCTGGGGACAGCACAGCTTCCTGTGAGTGCCAGTGGCACCCAGGGCTGAGCATGTTGCAGGGTCATGCAATGTGTACCCGGTCCGATATGAGAGTGCAGTTCCCTTCCGTGTTTTGTATATGTCTAGGGTGATTACATATTCCTGTGCACCCTTCCCTTGTTTTCAGTTTGTTTGGATTTGAAAGCTTGCATTGTGTGGCTGTTTTAGGGTCTCAGGTATTGGAAAGGACCTTGACGTGGTACCTGAGCTTGTCCCATTTGGCCAGATGCGGTAACTAACCTTTCCATTTTTGCTTTTAAATCTTAGCTGAGAGCTTGTAAGTGAGTGCTGGGTTTTCTCTGTGTGTTGTATTAATTTGTTTTGTAATTTTCCCTATGGTTCTTGCACCCAGACCTGTCTGGGGTTAACTGCTTGTGGCTCTGGGGACAGCACAGCTTCCTGTGAGTGCCAGTGGCACCCAGGGCTGAGCATGTTGCATGGTCATGGGATGTGTACCCGGTCCAGTATGAGAGTGCAGTTCCCTTCCGTGTTTTGTATATGTCTAGGGTGATTACATATTCCTGTGCACCCTTCCCTTGTTTTCAGTTTGTTTGGATTTGAAAGCTTGCATTGTGTGGCTGTTTTAGGGTCTCAGGTATTGGAAAAGTCCTTGACGTGGTACCTGAGCTTGTCCCATTTGGCCAGATGCGGTAACTAACCTTTCCATTTTTGCTTTTAAATCTTAGCTGAGAGCTTGTAAGTGAGTGCTGGGTTTTCTCTGTGTGTTGTATTAATTTGTTTTGTAATTTTCCCTATGGTTCTTGCACCCAGACCTGTCTGGGGTTAACTGCTTGTGGCTCTGGGGACAGCACAGCTTCCTGTGAGTGCCAGTGGCACCCAGGGCTGAGCATGTTGCATGGTCATGGGATTTGTACCCGGTCCGGTATGAGAGTGCAGTTCCCTTCCGTGTTTTGTATATGTCTAGGGTGATTACATATTCCTGTGCACCCTTCCCTTGTTTTCAGTTTGTTTGGATTTGAAAGCTTGCATTGTGTGGCTGTTTTAGGGTCTCAGGTATTGGAAAGGACCTTGACGTGGTACCTGAGCTTGTCCCATTTGGCCAGATGCAGTAACTAACCTTTCCATTTTTGCTTTTAAATCTTAGCTGAGAGCTTGTAAGTGAGTGCTGGGTTTTCTCTGTGTGTTGTATTAATTTGTTTTGTAATTTTCCCTATGGTTCTTGCACCCAGACCTGTCTGGGGTTAACTGCTTGTGGCTCTGGGGACAGCACAGCTTCCTGTGAGTGCCAGTGGCACCCAGGGCTTAGCATGCTGCAGGGTCATGGGATGTGTACCCGGTCCGGTATGAGAGTGCAGTTCCCTTCCATGTTTTGTATATGTCTAGGGTGATTACATATTCCTGTGCACCCATCCCTTGTTTTCAGTTTGTTTGGATTTGAAAGCTTGCATTGTGTGGCTGTTTTAGGGTCTCAGGTATTGGAAAGGACTGTGATGTGGTACCTGAGCTTGTCCCATTTGGCCAGATGCGGTAACTAACCTTTCCATTTTTGCTTTTAAATCTTAGCTGAGAGCTTGTAAGTGAGTGCTGGGTTTTCTCTGTGTGTTGTATTAATTTGTTTTGTAGTTTTCCCTATGGTTCTTGCACCCAGACCTGTCTGGGGTTAACTGCTTGTGGCTCTGGGGACAGCACAGCTTCCTGTGAGTGCCAGTGGCACCCAGGGCTGAGCATGTTGCAGGGTCATAGGATGTGTACCCGGTCCGGTATGAGAGTTCCCTTCCGTGTTTTGTGTATATATATATATATATATACATATATATATATATATATATATATATATATATAAACACTTGGGTGAAAACAGCTTACTCTCAACTTGTAATAGAAGTGCTACCTGATGCACGCAAAACATTTACTTCTTGCGGAGTTAGAGCGTAAGCAGGAGCATTAAATACTGCTCCACTTGTAATCTAGCCCTTATTATACAAACCATTCCTTTCATTTAAGTCACAAAGCCCAATTCAGCTATTGTTGTAAATCTCTAAAGAAACGTGAATCTTTGTCTTCTGAAGAAGTGATCTTCAACGTGTGCAGTTTCCTTGCTGATGATCATCTTTTACTTGACAAGTATACTCTACTGAAATGGTTTGTTCTACCACAAGACCTGCATGTCTTCTCTTAAAGGGACAGTCAACACCAGAATTTTTGTTGTTTAAAAAGATAGATAATCCCTTTATTACCCATTCCCCAGTTTTGCATAACCAACACACTTATAATAATACACATTTTACCTCTGTAATTACCAGTGCTCACTCCTCGGTTAATTCACATGCGTCGTGAGCTTAATGTTATCTATGTGAAACACATGAACTAATGCCCTCTAGTGGTGAAAAACTGTCAAAATGCTTTCAGATTAGAGGCGGCCTTCAAGGTCTAAGAAATTAGAATATGAACCTCCTAGGTTTAGCTTTCAACTAAGAATACCAGGAGAACAAAGCAAAATCGGTGATAAAAGTAAATTGGAAAGTTGTTTAAAATGACATGCGCTATCTGAATCACGAAAGTTTTTTTGGACTTGACTGTCCCTTTAAGCTGAAACTTTTACTGTTTTACTCACTGGTGTGAGTTACCAAAGATTAACTGCAGATTCAGCTAGTGTGCTGAGCTTGTTTTGCCGCTGTATTACATTGTTGACACTTACAATCTGCTGTCTGTCCTGTTCCATCACTTTTATCCATATTTTTTTAGTGAGGTCTGCTGTACAGTACAGCTTTAATCAGAGTTCAGTCCAGTTCTCTTAGGAGAAACTGCTGTGTGTTCTTCATTGCTATGCCAATAACATTTTTTTTTCCGTTTTCTGTAGTCTTTTATTGTGGTTTTGAGAAGATTATTAAATAAGACTTTTATTTGCCATAATAATAGCAGTTTCAAAGACAATTTTCAAAACAAAATAGAAACATTATCACTAAATTACAGGTAAGTCTATAACAAGTCAGACACATATCATAGAAACCTCCTTTTGAAATAAGATCCTCCTAAAGGTCAAAGGCCACTCTTTGGCCAATATATATTCAGGATATGTAATATATCTTGTGACCACTAATGGGCATCAAAGGGTAATAAAGATAGTATGTAACATTCATTATAAAATTAATATACATCCAGGGATGGTTACCAAATAGAGGAGTAGAAACAATATACAGAACAAGAAATAACCTGTTGATAACGGTTTTAAAGGTTTATAACATTATGTCATTGTCAGAGAACCCGCAATATCTTTGTCTCTTATCTATTGGTTTATACACTGTTTGATTTTTGACAGAGGTTCTTTACAAACACATTATCACTTTTATTGATGATCTGAGTGAAATAAATATGCAATATATATATATATATATATAAAATATGCAAAAAATACATATATATATATATATATATATATATATATATATATATCCAATATACACATATACATATATCCTCCATAACTGGTCCGCTGCCTCTGAGGCTGCGGTCTGCAATCTGCCCGATCGTGTATGATCGGGTTGATTGACACCCCCTGCTAGCAGTCAAAATTGGAATCTGCAGGGGGTGGCGTTGCACAAGCACTAGACCTGCTTGTGTTATGTTAAATGCTACAGTGTATCATGTCGGACAGACAATGATAAATCGGCCACATAGTGTTCCAACAGCCTTGATGCCTCAAAGAAACACAATATATATAATGTACTTCAACTTGGTGCTATTCCAATACTAAAAGCAGAAGATTTTCTACTCACATGGAATAGAGTAACCTCAAGTTCTATGTGATGCTCACACCTACTTTGTGTGTATCCCACAAAAAGCAGGTACAGATATATTTATTAAAAACATAAAATACATAAAAATGACAAATGTACAGATATACTTGTAAAATATCAGGGACCAAAACAGGAACTGTAATTATAGACTGTCAGGATTTGTCCTCCACCACGGATGGAAGCGGATAGAACCCAGTGTGAATTCTGCCTGCACCTTCGCTGTTTTTCCAAACAATGAGGTTTAACTCCACCCCTGATGTCACTGGTACCGAGTGGCATATCATGTGGGTAAACGTGTTACATTCCAACGTACATTTTGCTGTATCCTGATGGCTTTTTCTAGGAAATTATTGATAATCTGTCAGGTAAAGTATAACTTGTATGATCTTCTGCATTTGTTGCTAATTTACGCTACACAGTTACTGAGAATTTCTGTTTCAATAGCAAGAGAGGAAAAAGAAAATAAAGTGCAAATATAAGGGTTCTGGTCTAAACGGACAGCTAGAATGAGTCTCTTGAGTGAAATAAATTAGGCAGCGGGTGGCATCCACTTAAAGGGATACTAAACCCAAATTTTTTCTTATATGATTCGGATAGAGCATGCAATTTTAAGCAGCTTTCTAATGTACTCCTAGTATCCTTTTTTTCTTCGTACTCTTGGTATCTTGAATGAAATCAATGAAAGCTTAGGAGCAGTCCAATTTTTGGTTTAGTAACCTGGATAGCGCTTGCTGATTGGTTGCTACATTTAGCAGAGAATGTGAGTGTGTGGAAAATAATGACGATCCAACAGGAAGACACTAACACCTGTGGTAGGCCTGTGACTAACTCCTCACTGGGTCAGTGTTCCACTACCCAATACTCTAAAAACTCCCCTCTGCATTAATTAGCAGTTCTCTGAGGGGAAATAGGCCTCAAATCAGTATGAGAAGCCCTCTCATAGAGGAACATCTGGAGCACCTCAATTCTTTACCTTCCTCCTACAGAGAGGCAAAGATCAGACTAGTTTACCAGTATTAGGTGGGAGAGTTTTTAAGTGTCATTGGAGTTTTGGGAATCTTTCTCTCTTCCTAGTGGCCAGGATTGAAATTTCAAGGAGAAATGGCTTGTAGAATTGAGCCACCTTTATGAAAGAAAATGTTTTTATATTATATATATATTATATACTATATTATTATTATTATTATTATTAATAATATCACTGACAAACAATAAAGTGGTTGGATTTCTGCTTATCAGCCAGTAAGCAATTAGTCCTTAAATACAAGCTTGTCAATTTTGGTTCAAATTCATATCAGATAGTCAGCAGGTGATTCTATACATAATATACTGCTGGCCAAGGAAGATAGTAAACAAAGAACTGTGTGAGACAGAAACAATACTATAGTATAATAGAATTCATAACAGGAAATGACATCACAGGCAAGCTCACTCTCAATTTTAACAAATTTAGCTGCAAATAATGTAATACATGTACAATGGAAAAATACTGTTTAAGCTATTCTTTTTCCAGATATTGTACTTTGTTTCCTGACTACAGTGTCCCTTTAAGGGTCAAGTACTTTATTTTTCTTTTAAAAATTGTATTAATAAAAAGAAAGCATTTACAACATTCCAGCTACTTTAGAACTGCATACAACAAGGTAACACAATCTTGTGTTAAAACAATACATTGAAATCCACATTGTGGTTTATAAGATGAAAACCAGCAAGAAATAACCAGTCTTTAGGCAATAACTATCTCATACTAGCTTTTTAAACTGGATGGTGAAGCTTTGTTAACCCCTGGGGTCTTTCACAAAAATGTATTTTCCTGAAGTTTGTCAGTGTGGTAGATTCACAATTACCAAACATCTTAAAAATACCAGAAAATGTCCTTTTGTGCTATAAATATATACAGCTTGTCTTCATGTAAATAACCCATGGGTGTTTGTCTCCCTAAGGGAAGTTGTGTAATCAGCCATGATCTTGCCTAAGGTTTATAGCCGCACATTCCCTGGTGGCTGCTTTAGTTTACACCAATATGCACATCATTTAAATAAATTCTGCCGTGTGACATGATCAAATAGGCTAAATGAGGTTGCACCTTGACACAGTAGCAGCACCACCGCATGGAACAAGCCACTGAGCTGTGAACATTGCAAACTGAGCCCATTTAGTTTATTTAATAGATTTTTTAAGGCTGTTGTAAAAATAGAGACTTTTTGTAGTCTGAAAGCGATCCAGTATACATATGTTTATGTCATGCTAATAATCATAAGACAGACATACATACAACAGACTGATGTTCTAAATATCAAAGGTTTCATTTTAAAGTGAATGTATATTTAGATGATAAAGTGCCCGGTTTCTAAAAATTCGATTAAAAACAGGGGCACTTTAATTTATCAAAATTTACATTTCACTCGTGTTGTGAAAATACTTATCTTTTAATCTTGACAGCCACTGCATCGCTTCCCCCGCCCGTCACAAAAGCATCTTCCCGGGTCTAAAATGAGAAATCCGGCTTCCTCCAATCATGGCGTTGAATCAGACACTGATTCCCCAAAGGGGGGAAGCAGTGATTGGAGGATGACCGATCCGTAATTTCTGACGTATGAAGAGGCTTGCGACGACCGGGAGAAACGCTGGAGCGGCTGTCAAGATTAAAAGGTAAGTATTTTCACAACACAAGTGAAATGTAAATTTTGATGAATTAAAGTGCCCCTGGTTTTAATCGAATTTTTAAAAAACGGGCACTTTATCATCTAAATTTACATTCATTGCATAAACAGCTCTACTTTTAAATAAGCAAACAGCAATGAGGTTTTGTCTTTTTCAGTTGCCCTATTTCTTACTTGAAAATAACCAGATTCCTGTTAATTTTTGCAACATGCTGCCTTAATAATATATTAATAAACCTGTCATGTTGCTAACCACATCAAAGTTGTACAGTAGCTTTTTAAAAATCCACCATTTCCATGTTTTCCTGTTCAAATATATCATTTTCTGTTTCAGTAGCATTGTGCTCACAAAATTGTGGAACCTGTTTAGTTTTAAGAATTTGTGCAACATATCATTTTACTTTCAGTGTACATGGAATCTGATTAATATTTAGTCCATCAACAGTTTCAGCTAAAAAACATAAGGGGGCCAGATTATGGCCTCTAGTTATCAATGTCTGTCGGACCTGATCCGACAGTGTGGATCAGGTCCGACAGACATCGCTGAATACGGCGAGCAATACGCTCGCCATATTCAGCATTGCACCAGCAGCTCACAAGAGCTGCTAATGTAACGCCGCCCCCTGCAGACTCGCGGCCAATAGGCCGCCAGCAGGGGGTGTCAATCAACCCGATCGTACTCGATCGGGTTGATTTGCGGCGATGTGTGTCCGCCTGCTCAGAGCAGGTGGACAGGTTATGGAGCAGCGGTTTTTGTGACCGCTGCTTCATAACTGCTGTTTCTGGCGAGCCTGAGGGCTCGCCATAAACACGGGGCATCAAGCTCTATTCAGAGCTTGATACATATGCCCCTATAAGTGGAGCGGAAAATATCGCTTTTGCTAAATCGATATTTGCTCTCCTCTTTGTAATACCTGCAAATGTGCACTGGTATTACAGATGAAGTGCAATGCCAATGCGACCTCGCGTTCACATTTCACGGAAACATTGCCTTCACGAGAGCGTGCTTCTATAGGCTCCAATGTAGTTCAGTGAAGGGGGTAAGTCGCACAGCTATGGCAGCAAATTGTGAATTTATATGTCTATGACTATATGCATAAATATTTATGTGTTAATATGTGTATATACACAAATTAACAAATTAACATATTTGTATATACTCCTATACATATACAGTGGGTAATGAAAAGAATCAGCCCCTTTGAAAATAATCACATTTTGTTGCTTTGCAGCCTGAAATAAAGACAGACACAGTTTTTGTTTATCCAGTTGTAATTACTCAATGCAACTTATAACATCCAAGTGAAAGATATAACACCAACATGTCAGGCAAAAATAAAGACAATTCAAAAACGAAATCACTGAGTTGCAAAAAGGATCACCCCCTCCTAAAATTACTTGTAAACTCAATCAGGTGTAGCTAATCACCTTCTCAACGGCACACACAAAGCCATTTGACCTTCAACTGTGATCAGCTGTGGACATATAGATTAGCTCAGCATGAAAAGAGCTTTCCTGGAGCATCTCAGTCCCTGGTAGTGCAGCTGAAACAAACAATCAACTATGGGTGGCAAGGCACTGTCAAAATATCTCTGGAATTAATGTTGTGGACAGGCACAAGTCAGAAGATGGAAACAAGAAAATATCAAAGGCCTTTATCAATGCCTAGAAGCACAGTGAAGTCTATTATTGAGAAGTGGAAGGTATTTGGTACAACACAGACCCTCTCTGGATCAGGACGTCACTCCAAACTGGATGAAAGAGCCAGGAGGAAACTGGTCAGAGAGGCTACCAATAGGCCCACAGCAACTCTGAATCAGTTGCAGGAATTTATGACAAAGGGGCCTATTGATTAAGTTCCATATAGAGCTTAATGGCCCGTGTTTCTGGCTAGCCTTCAGGCTCTCCAGAAACACAAGTTATGAAGCAGCGGTCTAAAGACTGCTGCTCCATAACCTGTCCGCCTGCTCTGAGGCGGCGGACAGAAATCAACCCGATTGAATACGATCGGGTTGATTGACACCCCCTGCTAGCGGCCGATTGGCCTCAAATCTGCAGGGGGCAGTATTGCACCAGCAGTTCACAAGAACTGCTGGTGCAATGATAAATACCAACAGCGTATACTGTCGGCATTTCTCGATGTGCGGCGGACATGATACGCTAAATCGTATCATGTCCGTCCACACTATCATAAATAGACCCCAAAGAGTGGTTATTGTGTGCATGTGACAACAATATCACAAATTATCCACAAATGTGGCTTGTATGGGAGGGTTGCAAGAAAAATGCCACTCCTCAAGAAAGGCCACATGCAGTCGTGACTGAGCTTTGCCATAACACACTTAGGAGATGTTATGGTCAGATGAGACTAAAATTGAATAATTTGGCCTCAACATCAAACTATATGTCTGGAGGAAATTCAATAGAGCTCACCATACCAATAACACAATACCTACAGTAAAGCATGGAGGTGGTTCTATCCTGTTATGGGGTGTTTCTCTGCAGAAGGCACTGGAGAACATGTCAGGATATAAAGAATAAAGGATGGGGAAAAATACCATTAAATTCTTGAGGAAAATCTGCTGCCCTCTGCCAGGAAGTTGTCAATAGGAAGAAGGTTTACTTTCCAACATGATAGTGACCCAAAGCAAATAGCAAAAATGATCACACTGTGGTTGAAGGAAAAAAAGGTGAATTTCCTTTCATGGCCTAGTCAGAGCCCAGACGTAAACTCCATTGAATATCTGTGGCATGACTTGAAGACTGCAGTCCACAAACGGTCACCATAAAATGTAACGGAACTGGAGCAGTTCTGCAAAGAAGAGTGAGCAAATATTGCACAGTCTAGATGTGCAAAGTTAGTAGAGACATATCTCAATAGACTAAAGGCTATAATTAATGCAAAAAGTGATTCAACAAAATACTGGCACAAGGGGGTGATCCTTTTTTCAACTCAGTGATTCTGTTTTTGAATTGTCTTTGTTTTTGCCTGACATGTTGATGTGTTTCACTTGGATGTTATAAGTTAACTACAACTGGATAAACAACAACTGTGTCTGTCCTTATTTCAGGCTGCAAAGCAACAAAATGTGATTATTTTCAAGGGGGGTGATTCTTTTCAATACTTACTGTATATTTACAGGGAACACACAGTTCCCATAGACTACAATGTAAAGGCACTTTTGAGTGCCATATTTTTGTCCTAACACCCACAGTTGCCGACTTTAGCCCCCAAAAACTGCTAACCAATACTTGTTTGGGGCATTTGAGGGACATTTATAAAATTAACCAGAAATCTGATCTCAAATTAATTTACCGCAAGCAATTGTAATGCCTGGTTATTTATTACGAATTTGCCCGTTTGCAGGTGCTCAAAAAATTAGCATTTCACTTGTAATCTAGCCCAAAATGTGTACAATAACGTGTATATATATATATATATATATATATATATATATATATATATATATATACACAAAAAGAAATAGCAGTTTTATTGAAATAGTTAAACGGCCACAGTATTCAATCATATGTTGTCATTCTAAAATTATTATTTTTTTTAAATGTAAGGTAAAGTGCAAAAGTACAATTATTGCCAATCACTCCAGTGATCTTTCATGTTTGTCAAACACACCTTACTATTGTGCTTTAGTGTTATTAGTTAACCTTATGTAATTTTACAAATGCAACTGTCCAAAACTCAACAATCAAATTTTTTGGCTCTTTTTTCTGGCTGGAAATTCCATTTTTCGATTCAAAATTGTTACAATAGTGCCTTTTTGGCTCTTTCCAGTACATGAGATCATGTTTTCAGGTCCTTGGTAAAAACCCTATCGGCTAGATTTGGAGTTTTGTCGGTAACAACCCGAAAATCTAACGCCAGCTTTTTTCTGGCCGCACCATAAAAATAACTCTGGTATTGAGAGTCCACATAAAGGCTGCGTTAGGCTCCAAAAAAGGAGCGTAGAGCATTTTTAACGCAGCTTCAACTCTCGATACCATAGTTGCTTACGCAAGCGGCCAGCCTCAAAAACGTGCTCGTGCACGATTCTCCCATAGGAAACAATGGGGCTGTTTGAGCTGAAAAAAAACCTAACACCTGCAAAAAAGCCGCGTTCAGCTCCTAACGCAGCCCCATTGTTTGCTATGCGGAAACACTTCCTACGTCTGCACCTAACACCCTAACATGTACCCCGAGTCTAAAAACCCCTAACCTTACACTTATTAACCCCTAATCTGACGCCCCCACTATCGCTGACCCCTGCATATTATTATTAACCACTAATCTGCCGCTCCGTAAACCGCCGCTACTTACATTATCCCTATGTACCCCTAATCTGCTGCCCTAACATCGTCGATATTATATTTATTAACCCCTAATATGCCCCCCACAACATCGCCTCCACCTGCCTACACTTATTAACCCCTAATCTGCCGACCGGACCTGAGCGCTACTATAATAAAGTTATTAACCCCTAATCCGCCTCACTAACCCTATAATAAATAGTATTAACCCCTAATCTGCCCTCCCTAACATCGCCGACTCCTAACTTCAATTATTAACCCCTAATCTGCCGACTGGAGCTCACCGCTATTCTAATAAATGTATTAACCCCTAAAGCTAAGTCTAACCCTAACACTAACACCCCCCTAAGTTAAATATAATTTACATCTAACAAAATTAATTATCTCTTATTAAATAAATTATTCCTATTTAAAGCTAAATACTTACCTGTAAAATAAATCCTAATATAGCTACAATATAAATTATAATTATATTATAGCTATTTTAGGATTAATATTTATTTGACAGGCAACTTTGTAATTATTTTAACCAGGTACAATAGCTATTAAATAGTTAAGAACTATTTAATAGCTACCTAGTTAAAATAATTACAAAATTACCTGTAAAATAAATCCTAACCTAAGTTACAATTAAACCTAACACTATACTATCATTAAATTAATTAAATAAAATACCTACTATTACCTACAATTAAACCTAACACTACACTATCAATAAATAAATTAAATACAATTCCTACAAATAACTACAATGAAATAAACTAACTAAAGTACAAAAAATAAAAAAGAACTAAGTTACAAAAAATAAAAAAATATTTACAAACATAAGAAAAAGATTACAACAATTTTAAACTAATTACACCTACTCTAAGCCCCCTAATAAAATAACAAAGACCCCCAAAATAAAATATGCCCTACCCTATTCTAAATTACTACAGTTCAAAGCTCTTTTACCTTACCAGCTCTGAACAGGGCCCTTTGCGGGGCATGCCCCAAAGAATTCAGCTCTTTTGCCTGAAAAAAAAAAAACATACAATACCCCCCCCAACATTACAACCCACCACCCACATACCCCTAATCTAACCCAAACCCCCCTTAAATAAACCTAACACTAAGCCCCTGAAGATCTTCCTACCTTATCTTCACCATACCAGGTTCACCGATCCGTCATGAAGAGCTCCTCCGATGTCCTGATCCAAGCCCAAGCGGGGGGGCTGAAGAGGTCCATGATCCGGCTGAAGTCTTCATCCAAGCGGGAGCTGAAGAGGTCCATGATCCGGATGAAGTCTTCATCCAAGCGGGAGCTGAAGAGGTCCATGATCCGGATGAAGTCTTCTATTAACGGCATCTTCAATCTTCTTTCTTCCGGATCCATCTTGCAGACCTCCGACGCGGAACATCCTCTTCTCCCGACGCCTACTAGCCGAATGACAGTTCCTTTAAGGGACGTCATCCAAGATGGCGTCCCTCAAATTCCGATTGGCTGATAGGATTCTATCAGCCAATCGGAATTAAGGTAGGAATATTCTGATTGGCTGATGGAATCAGCCAATCAGAATCAAGTTCAATCCGATTGGCTGATCCAATCAGCCAATCAGATTGAGCTCGCATTCTATTGGCTGTTCCGATCAGCCAATAGAATGCGAGCTTAATCTGATTGGCTGATTGGATCAGCCAATCGGATTGAACTTGATTCTGATTGGCTGATTCCATCAGCCAATCAGAATATTCCTACCTTAATTCCGATTGGCTGATAGGATTCTATCAGCCAATCGAAATTCAAGGGACGCCATCTTGGATGACGTTCCTAAAAGGAACCGTCATTCGGCTAGTAGGCGTCGGGAGAAGAGGATGTTCCGCGTTGGATGGAAGATGATGGCTCCCGAAGAAAGAAGATTGAAGATGCCGTTGATAGAAGACTTCATCCGGATCATGGACCTCTTCAGCTCCCGCTTGGATGAAGACGTCATCCGGATCATGGACCTCTTCAGCTCCCGCTTGGATGAAGACTTCAGCCGGATCATGGACCTCTTCAGCCCCCCGCTTGGGCTTGGATCAGGACATCGGAGGAGCTCTTCAGGACGGATCGGTGAACCTAGTATGGTGAAGATAAGGTAGGAAGATCTTCAGGGGCTTAGTGTTAGGTTTATTTAAGGGGGGTTTGGGTTAGATTAGGGGTATGTGGGTGGTGGGTTGTAATGTTGGGGGGGGGGGGTATTGTATGTTTTTTTTTACAGGCAAAAGAGCTGAATTCTTTGGGGCATGCCCCGCAAAGGGCCCTGTTCAGGGCTGGTAAGGTAAAAGAGCTTTGAACTTTAGTAATTTAGAATAGGGTAGGGCATTTTTTTATTTTGGGGGCTTTGTTATTTTATTAGGGGGCTTAGAGTAGGTGTAATTAGTTTAAAATTGTTGTAATATTTTTCTTATGTTTGTAAATATTTTTTTATTTTTTGTAACTTAGTTCTTTTTTATTTTTTGTACTTTAGCTAGTTTATTTAATTGTATTTATTTGTAGGAATTGTATTTAATTAATTTATTGATAGTGTAGTGTTAGGTTAATTGTAGGTAATTGTAGGTAGTTTATTTAATTAATTTATTAATAGTGTAGTGTTAGGTTTAATTGTAACTTAGGTTAGGATTTATTTTACAGGTAATTTTGTAATTATTTTAACTATTTTAGCTATTAAATAGTTCTTAACTATTTAATAGCTATTGTACCTGGTTAAAATAAATACAAAGTTACCTGTAAAATAAATATAAATCCTAAAATAGCTATAATATAATTATAATTTATATTGTAGCTATATTAGGATTTATTTTACAGGTAAGTATTTATCTTTAAATAGGAATAATTTATTTAATAAGAGTTAATTAATTTCATTAAATTAAAATTATATTTAATTTAGGGGGGTGTTAGTGTTAGGGTTAGACTTAGCTTTAGGGGTTAATACATTTATTAGAATAGCGGTGAGCTCCGGTCGGCAGATTAGGGGTTAATAAGTGTAGGCAGGTGGAGGCGACGTTGTGGGGGGCAGATTAGGGGTTAATAAATATAATATAGGGGTCGGCGGTGTTAGGGGCAGCAGATTAGGGGTACATAAGGATAACGTAGGTGGCGGCGCTTTGCGGTCGGCAGATTAGGGGTTAATAAGTGTAGGTAGGTGGAGGCAAAGTTGTGGGGGGCAGGTTAGGGGTTAATAAATATAATACAGGGGTCGGCGGTGTTAGGGGCAGCAGATTAGGGGTACATAAGTATAACGTAGGTGGCGGTCGGCAGATTAGGGGTTAAAAAAATGTAATCGAGTGGCGGCGATGTGGGGGGACCTCGGTTTAGGGGTACATAGGTAGTTTATGGGTGTTAGTCTACTTTAGAGCACAGTAGTTAAGAGCTTTATAAACCGGCATTAGCCCAGAAAGCTCTTAACTACTGACTTTTTTCCTGCGGCTGGAGTTTTGTCGTTAGATGTCTAACGCTCACTTCAGACACGACTCTAAATACCAGAGTTATAAAAATCCCATTGAAAAGATAGGATACGCAATTGACGTAAGGGGATCTGCGGTATGGAAAAGTCGCGGCTGAAAAGTGAGCGTTAGACCCTATTTTGAGTGACTCCAAATACCGGAGGTAGCCTAAAACCAGCGTTAGGAGCCTCTAATGCTGGTTTTCACGGCTAACGCCAAACTCCAAATCTAGGCCTAAGTTTGCTATGTGGCCGAAAAGGTCTTGTGAGCACAATCTATTTTCGAGAGACTTTTGAACACCTTTTCAAACCCGGTTTTCACTTTTCAAATTTGACACCTCAAGAAACTTGATAAAGCCTTAGAATGGCATTTTGGTCAACTATTGCAGGACTGTTTGGAATCATTCTATTATCTTGCACATGTGCAAAAATTTTGAAATGGCCACAGGAGACATTTTAGAAGTTTATTAACATACACAGGGGCCGATTTACTAAAGTGCGGATGGACATGATACGATGTAGAGTATCATGTCTGCCGCACATCAATAAATGCCGACAGCATACGCTGTCGGCATTTATCATTGCACAAGTAGTTCTGGTGAACTGCTTGTGCAATGCCGCCACCTGCAGATTTGCGGCCAATCGGTTGCTAGCAGGGGGTGTCAATCAGCCCGATAATATAGGATTGGGCAGATTGAAGACCGCAGCCTCAGAGGCAATGGACAAGTTATGGAGCAGGGGTCTTTAGACCACTGCTTCATAACTTCTGTTTCCCGCGAGCCTGAAGGCTTGTGCGGAAACAGGGGCATCAAGCTCCATTCGGAGCTTGATAATTTGGCCCCATGGTATTGATTCATTAAAGCTGTATTTATCTCTATTTTATAGGCTGTCTGCAGTAGACAGGGTACACATTTATGTATGTATAGGTTAATTTACATATGTATATGTATTGAGTTATATCCTTTACAGCTAATGGAATCTGAAGGAAATGTTCCATTAGGACCCCAACTTCTAAAAAAGGCATGGAGCAATCTCTTTCTCCTAAATGTATTCTTCTAAATCACACTTGCACTGTTGTGATTGTCGCTAACAGTACAGGCATCTTCATAACCGGCCTTTAAAAGGGGATTGTGCAGTTCAAAAGAGACCTATTGTAATCTTTATTTGTCCTCACCACTGTTAAACCATCTAAATACCATTCGTATATTGGATTAATGGGTATATTGGGCATGAAGAGTGCGTCTACAGTGCTTGTGCCTATATTATAGAACTCACTTTCCGTAAGCATGATCTCGTTTAGGAGTTCAGTATAATAAGATATCAGAAGTCCTTTTAATAAAAACCCATAGGGGCCTATTTATTAAAGGTCTTGCAGACCCGATCCGACAGTGCGGATCAGGTCCGCAAGACCTCGCTGAATGCGGAGAGCAATACGCTCTCCGCATTTAACATTGCACCAGCAGCTCACAAGAGCTGCTGGTGCAATGCCGCCCCCTGCTGACTCGTGGCCAATCAGCCACCAGCAGGGAGGTGTCAATCAACCCGATCATACTCGATCGGGTTGATTTCCGGCGATTCCTGTCCGCCTCATCAGAGCAGGCGGACAGGGTTCTGGAGCAGCTGTCTAAAGACCGCTGCTTCATAACTGCTGTTTCTGGCGAGTTTGAAGACTCACCAGAAACACGGGCCCACAAGCTCCGTTTGGAGCTTGATAAATGGGCCCCACAGTCTGCATCTTGTTTAAAGATCATGCAAAACCTGATACAATGTAAATATGTATGATGTATGTGTATATTTGTGTGTGTGTGTATGTATACTGTATATGTGAATGTGTATGTGTGTGTATGTTTGGTTCTCACCTGTATTTATTTTTAATAATTATAGGTACCTTTGTAGCCATCACTAGAGCTCTGGTTAACTGTTTCGCAAAACAAAAAAGTGTCACAAAACACATCAAAAATACATTACAAAGTAAAGTTACACTCATAACACCATCTAATAAAAAGGTTATAAGGGCTCAAAGATATGAGGTCTCAGGTGTTAAAAAAAGGCAGGCAAAGGGCTTTAACATTAAGATACATACATATACATGTCTAAAGATGTTTATATATGTGTACATATGTATGTATCTATTCAAATGTGTATTTATGTATTTACAGACATATATATATACATATAAACACATAAATACATATGTACACATATACAGATATATATATATAAGTGCATTGAAGCCCTTTGCAGTTAAGTAGATGAAAACATGTTAAAACATTTATGCAATATTCATATTTAATAAAGTGTTTTACTGTGTATTTAATATAAATATTTCACATTCCAATGTCCTTTACATAAGGGAATATGTCCAAAGTATTTATAAATAAATATTTATATATATATATATATATATATATATATATATATATATATATATATATAATATGTATTTTTAAATAAATAGAATATATTCCTCTTTGTGAAGAACATTGGAATGTGAAATGTTCATATTATCATTTTGGGTTATCGTACTTGAGAATATCTGTTGGGTTTGCATGTGAGTGGGGTGTTTTTTTTATGCTCCATGGACTTCTATGGGGGAATACATTATTGTGAGCTCGATATTCTAAGTTTGGCCTTTAATGCTCATCGGGTTGATGTGCAAGCGAAAACAGTTTACTTTCAAATTGTGATATGAATGCTACTCAATGTGCGCAAAGCGATTACTTCTAGCGGACCCTAACGCTCGAACAGGGGTGTTAAATATTGCTGTATGTGTAATCTGGCCCAATGTGTTTTCTATCCCTTTAAAGCATTGTGAAAAAATAATAATTTAGTGAGAGTCCTACTATCCTATAATATAAAAGGCCAAGTGTGTTTGTCCGAAGCTGTCATGCGCAGTAGAGACAGCACAGGACAAACACACCTGGCCTTACTTGACATGCTGTTTGCGGCGGTAGGGCGGAAGTGGGCGTGGCCAGGTGGGAGCGTTGGTGTGGCCAGGCGGGAGCATGGACGTGGCCGGGCATGGTCAGGGGCGTGGTCGGGCATCGCGGACGGCGTGGTCGGGCGCTGTCGGTGCGAGAGAGGGGAGAGAAATAGAAAGAGAGGCAGAGACACAAAAATAGATAGGAAAGAGCTAAAGAGAGGGAGAAGAGTAGAAGAGAGTGGAAAGAGCAGAAGAGAGGGGGAGAGAGAGCCAAATAGAGGGGAAAGAACAAAAGAGAGGGGGAAAGAGTAGAAGAGAGGGGGAGAGAGAGAGCAAAATAGAGGGGAAAGAACAAAAGAGAGGGGAAAGAGCAAAATAGAGGGAAGAGAGAGAAAAAGAGAGGGGGAAGAGAGAGAGCAAAAGAGAGGGGGCGAGAGAGCAAAAGAAGAGCTGGGGAGAGAAAGGGGGGAGAGAGAGCAAAAGAGAGGGGGAGAGAGAACAAAAGAGAGGGGGAGAGAGAGCAATAGAGAGGGGAAGAGAGATAGCAAAAGTGAGGGATTTAGAGAGAGCAAAAGAGAGGGGAAAGAGAAAAAGAGAGGGGGAGAGAGAGCAAAAGAGAGGGGAAAGAGCAAAATAGAGGGAAGAGAGAGAAAAAGAGAGGGGAGAGAGAGTAAAAGAGAGGGGGAGAGAGACAAAAAGAGAGAGAGCAAAAGAGAGGGGGGAGAGAGAGCAAAAAAGAGGGGGAAAGAGAGAAAAAAAGAGAGAGAGAGAGAAAGAGAAAAAGAGAGGGGGGAGAGAGAGCAATAGAGAGGGGGAGAGAGGGAAAAAGAGAGGGAGAGAGAGCAAAAGAGAGGGGGAGAGAGAGAAATAGAGAGGAGAGAGAGAGCGAGCAAAAGAGAGGGGAGAGAGACAGAGCAAAAGAGAGGGGGAGAGAGACAGAGCAAAAGAGAGGGGGGGAGAGAGAGCAAAAGAGAGGGGGGAGAGAGAGAGCAAAAGAGAGGGGGAGAGAGAGCAAAAGAAATGGATGGATAGAAAGAGCAAAAGAGAGGGATGGAGAGAGAGAGCAAAAAAAGGGAGAGAGACAGAGCAAAAGAGAGGGGGGAGAGAGAGAGCACAAAAGAGAGGGGGGGAAAGAGAGCGCAAAAGTGAGGGGAGGAGAGAGCGCAAAAGAGAGGGGTAGAGAGAGAGAGAGCAAAGAGAGAGGGAGAGAGAGAGCACAAAAGAGAGGGGGAGAGAGAGAGCGCAAAAGAGAGGGGAGAGAGAGAACGCAAAAGAGGGGGGAGAGAGCACAAAAGAGATAGAGAAAGCAAAAGAAAGGGGGGAGAGAGAGAGCATAAAAGAGAGGGGGGAGAGAGAGCGCAAAAGAGAGGGCGAGAGAGAGCAAAAGAGAGGGGGGAGAGAGGGAGCAAAAGAGAGGGGGAAAGAGAGAGCAAAAGAGAGGTGGAGCGAGAGAGAGCACAAAAGAGAGGGGGAGAGAGTGCAAAAGAGAGGGGGAGAGAGCACAAAAGAGAGGGGAAGAGAGAGCAAAATAGAGGGGGGAGAAAGAGAGCAAAAGAGAGGTGGAGCGAGAGAAAGCGCAAAAGAGAGGGGGAGAGAGCGCAAAAGAGAGGGGAGAGAGCACAAAAGAGAGGGTGAGAGAGCACAAAAGAGAGGGGGAGAGAGAGAACAAGGGGTTGGACCACTGTACTGCAAAAAATGGCCAGTCTAAACGGGCTTTAGGACTAGTACTAGTATAAACAATGATAAGCTCACAAAGGATATGGAAAATGCTTAGTAATGACGACAGGATCTAGTTTACTCCTTTTCTGTATAGAGCAATAAGATAAACAAATAAATAAAATAATTATAGGATAATGTAAATGACAGATTATATAATTTTGTTTTGTTGTTAAATATGACTTAAAATTTTTAGTTAGGTAGAAATGTTGAACAGCAGGTTTGTCATGTATTGTTATCCAGAGAGTTTCAGTTTAACCCCTCCCTTTGAATTCCTATCTGAATTTGTAAGCACAGTTCTATATAAATAACTGAACAAATTCATATTAAATGCATATGCATTAAACATAAGCAGTTTATCTGAGAAGTTTAGATCACTGTAGTTGATTGGCTATTTTCATTTAAAACCTTTTCCCTGCTCTATTCTGCACAAGTGCTTGCGGTATATTTTATCTCCCTTTTCACAAATCATTTCTCTTTGTAATTGACACTAAGTAATTTGTAAATGGTTTGTTATCACTTATCTGTTCTTGGATCCCTCATTCCCTGTATTAACTGTTCTTCTAAGCATATGAGTACATTTTCTCTCTGGAGGGAAGTGGAAGGCAGAGACTGTTAACGTAAACAGTAGCTAAACAAATATTGCTATCTATTTTCGGAAGGAATGTCGTGTTTTAACATTTTTCAATATTTTTTTTTCCTTATCTGAGCTAGACTTTCCTGGTCAACTTGATTTCTGGGCTAATTTTCCTGCAGCCAGCTTTAGCAGTGTTTTAACTATTATATTACTTATTGCTGCCTTTGCTTGGGGTAGCAATTATCGCTCGACAAATTGAGCAGAGATTTGATCTCTGGTTAATTTTTTAAAAGTGCCCCAAATGCCGTCAAAATAGAGGGCATTATAGTTTTTTAAAAACCAGTGCACTAGGCAGTTTTTGGGGTCTAAAGTCGGTGGGAGGGGTTAGAAAAAAAAACGCTCTGAAAAGTGCCTTTACATTGCGGTCTATGGGAACTGTGTGTTCCCAGTAAATATATATGTATATGATTTTATACATATACAGTTGTGCTCATAAGTTTACAAACCCTGGAAGAATTTATGATTTCTTGGCAATTTTTCAGAGAATTTGAATGATAACACAAAAACTTTTCTTTCACTCATGGTTAGTGTTTGGCTGAAGCCATTTATAATCAATCAACTGTGTTTTCTCTTTTTAAATCATAATGACAACAGAAACTACCCAAATGACCCTGATCAAAAGTTTACATACCAGGTGATTTTGGCCTGATAACATGAACACAAGTTGACACAAAGGGGTTTGAATGGCTATTAAAGATAACCATCCTCACCTGTGATCTGTTTGCTTGTAATTAGTGAGTGTGTATAAAAGGTCAATGAGTTTCTGGACTCCTTACAGACCCTTGCATCTTTCATCCAGTGCTTCACTGACGTTTCTGGATTCTGAGTCATAGGGAAAGCAAAAGAATTGTCAAAGGATCTGCGGGAAAAGGTATTTGAACTGTATAAAACAGGAAAGGGATATACAAAGATATCCAAGGAATTGAGAAGGCAAATCAGCAGTGTTCAAACTCTAATCAAGAAGTGGACAATGAGGGGTTCTGTTTGATAACATACTGCATTTATCTTGCCATTAATTCTGACCAAATTTCCTGTGCCTTTGTAGCTCACACATCCCCAAAACATCAGCGATCCACCTCCATGTTTAACAGTAGGAATGGTGTACCTTTCATGATAGGCCTTGTTGACTCCTCTCCAAATGTAGCGTTTATGGTTGTGATCAAAAAGCTCAATTTTGGTCTCATCACTCCAAATGACTTTGTGCCAGAAGGTTTGTATCTTGTCTTTGTGCTGTTTGGCGTATTGTAAGTGGGATACTTTGTGGCATTTGTGTAGTAATGGCTTTCTTCTGGCGACTCGACCATGCAGCCCATCTTTCTTCAAGTGCCTCCTTATTGTGCATCTTGAAACAGCCACACCACATGTTTTCAGAGAGTCCTGTATTTCACCTGAAGTTATTTGTGGGTTTGTCTTTGCATCCCGAACAATTTTCCTGGCAGTTGTGGCTGAAATTTTAGTTGGTCTACCTGACCGTGGTTTGGTTTCAACAGAACCCCTCAATTTCTACTTCTTGATTAGAGTTTGAACACTGCTGATTTGCATTCTCAATTCCTTGGATATCTTTTTATATCCCTTTACTGTTTTATACAGTTCAACTACCTTTTCCCGCAGATCCTTTGACAATTCTTTTGCTTTCCCCATGACTCAGAATCCAGAAACGTCAGTGCAGCACTGGGTGAAAGATGCAAGGGTCTGTCAGGAGTCCAGAAACTCATTGACCTTTTATATACACACACTAATTACAAGCAAACAGATCATAGGTGAGGATGGTTACCTTTAATAGCCATTCAAACCCCTTTGTGTCAACTTGTGTGCATGTTATCAGGTCAAAATCACCAGGGTATGTAAACTTTTGATCAGGGTCATTTGCTTAGTTTCTGTTGTCATTATGATTTAAAAAGAGTAAACACAGTTGATTGATAATAAATGGCTTCAGCCAAACACTAACCATGAGTGAAAGAAAAGTTTTTGTGTTATCATTCATATATTCTGAAAAATGGCCAAGAGATCATAAATTCTGCCAGGGTATGTAAACTTATGAGCACAACTGTATATTTATGTGTTAATATGTATATACACATATAAACACATAAATATATATGTATGTAAGTATATATATATATATATATATATATATATACATATATATTTATGTGTTAATATGTGTATATACACATATTAACATATAAATATACAGTATATGTATATAAGCATATGCATATATATGTAACAATATGCTGCCATCGCTGTGCTACTTACCCCTTCGCTGCGCAAGGTTCTGATGCCGTCTCGGATGGCATCAGTACGAGGCTCCAATTGGAGCCTATAGGAGTGCACTCTCGTGAGCTCTATGCTTGCCAGAAATGCGAACGTGGGCTCGCATTCGCATTGCTGTAAACTTGTAATATCAGCGCACATTAGGACAGCAAGAACTTGAATGTCACCACACTTTTGAAGTGTTCTACTTGTGTGCAAAACTTTGTACAATGTACTATAAAATCAAGTGTTAAATTATTTTAAAACGTGTTCTTTGTGTCAAATGATTTTTAAACGTTTTCTTTGTAAAAAATCTAACACATGCGATCGTGGAATAGCAAATCGCCGTAACGCAACCAGGGCCAGATTTACATCTCAGGTGCCTGTAGGCACAAAAACCTGAAGTAAATAATCCAGACAATTCAGGGGTAAAATTCAATTTACCACAAAACACAAAAATACTACACTCACTTGATAAAAGAACAGATGAACAATTTTTAATGTGATGTGTATATATATATATATACTGTATATATATATATATATATATATATTTATATATACACACATATATATATATATATATATATATATATATACACAGGTGAAACTCGAAAAAATAGAATATCGTGCAAAAGTTAATTTATTTCACTAATGCAACTTAAAAGGTGAAACTAATATATGAGATAGACTCATTACATGCAAAGCAAGATAGTTCAAGCCGTGATTTGTCATAATTGTGATGATCATGAAAACCCCAAATCCACAATCTCAGAAAATTGGAATATTGTGAAAAGGTGCAATATTCTAGGCTCAAAGTGTTACACTCTAATCAGCTAATTAAGCCATAACACCTGCAAAGGGTTCCTGAGCCTTTAAATGGTCTCTCAGTCTGGTTCTGTAGGAATCACAATCATGGGAAAGACTGCTGACCTGACAGTTGTGCAGAAAACCATCATTGACACCCTCCATAAGGAGGGAAAGCCTCAAATGGTAATTGCAAAAGAAGTTGGATGTTCCCAAAGTGCTGTATCAAAGCACATTAATAGAAAGTTATGTTGAAGGAAAAAGTGTGGAAGAAAAAGGTGCACAAGCAGCAGGGATGACCGCAGCCCTGGAGAGGATTGTCAGCAAAAGGCCATTCAAAAGTGTTGGGGACTTTCACAAGGAGTGGACTGAGGCTGGAGTCAGTGCATCAAGAGCCACCACACACAGACGGATCCTGGACATGGGCTTCAAATGTCGTATTCCTCTTGTCAAGCTACTCCTGAACAACAAACAACGTCAGAAGCATCTTACCTGGGCTAAAGAAAAACAGACCTGGTCTGTTGCTCAGTGGTCCAAAGTCCTCTTTTCTGATGAGAGCAAATTTTGCATCTCATTTGGAAACCAAGGACCCAGAGTATGGAGAAAGAATGGAGAGGCACACACTGCAAGATGCTTGAAGTCCAGTGTGAAGTTTCCACAGTCTGTGTTGATTTGGGGAGCCATGTAATCTGCTGGTGTTGGTCCACTGTGCTTCATTAATCCAGGGTCAACGCAGCCGTCTACCAGGAGATTTTGGAGCACTTCATGTTTCGTTCCGCAGACAAGCTCTATGGGGATGCTGACTTCATTTTCCATCAGGACTTGGCACCTGGCCACACTGCCAAAAGCACCAAAACCTGGTTCAATGACCGTGGGATTACTGTGCCAGCAAACTCGCCTGACCTGAACCCCATAGAGAATCTATGGGGCATTGCCAAGAGAAAGATGAGAAACATGAGACCGAACAATGCAGAAGAGCTGAAGGCCGCTATTGAAGCATCCTGGTCTTCCATAACACCTCAGCAGTGTCACAGGCTGATATCTTCCATGCCACGCCGCATTGAGGCATTAATTGCTGTAAAAGGGGCCCAAACCAAGTACTGAGTACATACAGTATGCATGCTTATACTTTTCAGAGGTCTGATATTGTTCTATGTACAATCCTTGTTTTATTGATTGCATGTAATATTCTGATTTTCTGAGATTGTGGATTTGGGGTTTTCATGAGCTGTAAGCCATAATCATCACAATTATGACAAATCACAGCTTGAACTATCTTGCTTTGCATGTAATGAGTCTATCTCATATATTAGTTTCACCTTTTAAGTTGCATTAGTAAAATAAATTAACTTTTGCATGATATTCTAGTTTTTGGAGTTTCACCTGTGTATATATATATATATATATATATATATATGTATGTATATATATATATATATATATATATATATATATACGCACAAATATGCCATGAGAGTGGTTTACACACATACACATTTTTATTTTGCTAGTTAACCTTTAGTAATCAAGCGCTCTTCATTTATAGCAACAGTCTTACAGTCTACAAACATCGTTGTCAAAGTTCCCTAAAGGCTGTAAATTGGCAGCTTGTAATAAAGAGTAGAGCAGCTTGTCCCACATAACCTCCTCACTTCCAAGGCCTTTATAGAACTTAAACATACATCCTGAAGCATAATTTAACTCCCTGGCTATAAAAAAGGAATACAGCACATAACAAGTGAATACACTGCAATCCTCTCTGGTAGCCAAGGGGTTAAAGTGCTCTGCTTGTTATGTTGTCATTCTAGGCAGCATTTAGAAGCCTTGTACAGTCCTAACCTGTCCTGAAGCCTTCATTCCTTCAACAAAAAGTGTCTGCTCCACATCAGCATGGAGCTTGGCTGTATGAGGGAGGCAACAGAAGTACATAAAATAAAAGTGAAACTTTAACAGTAAACATGCCTGGCGAAAATGAGAGGGGATTAGTTTTAATCATTTCCCCTCTCTCCTTCATGGCTCCCTGGACTGCTGTAACATATTCCCAATGAAACACTCGACTCTGTAAGCAGCTGGCAGCACAATTCTTACTAAAATTAATGCCCTCTTTTTTTTTATTAAGATACACCGACAGGCAGGCGCCCCTCACTGCAATGAGCCTGTAGGCACATACCTACTCTATGGGGGAAAGAAAGTTACATTTAAACCTAACACCGTAACATAAACCCCTAGTCTGAACACCCTTAGTCCGCCACCCCCGACATCACCGACACTATTAAAAGTTATTAACCCCTAAAACGCTGCTCTCCGATATCGCCGACCCTAAATCAAATTATTAACCCCTAATCCACCACCCCCGACATCGCCGACACTAAATAAACCTATTAATCCCTAAACCGCCGGCTCCCCACATTGCAACTAATAAACTAAACCTATGAACCCCTAAACCGCTGGCCCCCACATTGCAACTAATAAACTAAACCTAGTAACCCCTAAACCGCCGGGCCCCCACATCACAACTAATAAACTAAACCTATTAGCCCCTAAACCGCCGGCCTCCCACATAGCAAAACACTAAATTAAACTATTAACCTCTAAACCTCACACCCCTTAACTTTAAATTAAAAGTTACAATATAACTATCTTTAAAAATAAATAAAAACTTACCTGTGAAATAAAAATAAAAAAACTAACATTAAACTATAAATTAACCTAACAACTGTTCTAATAAATTAAACTACAAAATAAAAAATCTAAATTACAAACTTAAAAAAATCTAATACTGCGAAAAAAATTAAAAAATCTAAGATTACAAAAAATAATAAACACTAAAATTATGAAAAATAAAAACAATTACACCTAATCTAATAGCCCTTTAAAAATAAAAAAGCCCCCCGAAATAAAAACACCCCCTAACCTACAATAAACTACCAATAGCGCTTAAAAGGGCCTTTTGTAGGGCATTGACCTAAGTTAAACAGCTCTTTTACCTAGAAAAAAAAATAAAGTACCCCCAACAGTAAAATCCAACTCCCAACCAACCCCCCCAAAATAAAAACCTAAGTCTAAAAAAATCCTAGGCTACCCATTGCCCCTAAAGGGGCATTTGTATGGGCATTGCCCTTAAAAGGGCGTTCAGCTCTTTTACACTGCCCTTAAATGGGCATTCAGCTCTTTTACACTGTCCTTAAAAGGGCATTCAGCTCTTTTACAGTGCCCAAAAGATCCCTAATCTAAAAAATAAAAAATAAAAAATAATAAAAAAAACCCTAACACTAACCCTATAAAATCTACTCACGGTTCCTGAAGTCTGGTGATCCTCATCCAGGTGGCGAGAAGTCTTCAACCAGGCGGCGACACCTTCATCCATCTCTGAGATGTCTTCTATCTTCATCCCGGCAGCATGGAGCGGAGCTATCCTGAACAGCGATGTCATCATGTGCAGAACGTCCTCTTCATACGATCACCGCCATACACTGAAGTTGAATGCAAGGTACCCGTTTCAAAATGGCGTACCTTGCATTTCTATTTGCTGATTTGATTCTTCAAATTCAAATCAGTCAATAGGATGAGAGCTTCCGAAATCCTATTGGCTGTTCAAAACATTTGTTTTTATAATTATGTAATTTAGGCCGCTGCTTCATAACTGCTGTTTCTGGCGAGTCTGAAGACTCTCCAGAAACACGGGCCCACAAGCTCCATACGGAGCTTGATAAATAGGCCTCAAAGAGACAGAAAGTACATGTGGGCCATATATATAACACTGTGTTCAGGCACAGGGAGTTATTTAAGATTTAGTACAAAACAATGCTTAATTTAAGACAATAGATAATAAACAGTCACAGTCATGTGATCAGGGGGCTGTCAGAAGGTTCCTAGATACAAGGTAATCACAGAGGTAAAATGTATATTAATATAACTGTTGGTTATGCAAAACTGGGGAATGGGTAATAAAGGGAATAACCTTATCTTTTAAAACAATAACAATTCTATGGTAGCCTGTCCCTTTAAGATAAATTAGGAAAAAACGTAGGGCATTTAAATTATTCAAAGAAAATAGTACAGACTCAACATACCATATTTATAAGGAATATAACAAAGCATGCAAAAAAGCAATCAAATTAGCCAAAAGTCTAACCCTAAAAGGGTCTTTAAGTACATAAATAGCAAAAAATCTAAGAAGGACACTATAGGTACATTAAAATGAGTGGAGGGTAGCATGGTTAACAGTGACAGGGAGAAGGCTGAGGTACTAAACCAGTTTTTTTCTTCAGTATACACAAGAGAGGAACCAATGGACGATACTTCGGAAAAAAACTAGAACATGTCAGCCCATACCATTAACTGGGTTATGTATAGAGCATATCAGGAAAAAAACTAGATAATAAGCCCATACCATTAACTGGGTTATGTATAGAGGATATCAGGAAAAAAACTAGATAATATTAAGGTAAATAAAACTCCAGGCCCTGATGGAATACACCCAAGGGTGTTAAGGGAACTTAGCACTGTTACAGACAAACCTTTAGGCCCCTATTTGTGAAAGGCCTGTTGAACATGCGGATCATGTCCTACAAACCTCGCTGAATGCGGAGAGCAATACGCTCTCCGCATTCAGCATTGTACCAGCAGCTCTTGTTAACTGCTGGTGCAACGCCACCCCCTGCAGATTTGCGGCCAATCGGCCGCTAGCAGGGGGTGTCAATCAACCCGATCGTATTTGATCGGGTTGAATTGCGGCGATCTCTGTCCGCCTCCTAGAGCAGACGGACAGGTTATGGAGCTGCAATCTTTAGACCGCTGCTTCATAACTGGTGTTTCTGGTGAGCCTGAAGGCTCACCAGAAATACGGGCCCTCAAGCTCCATACGGAGCTTGATAAATGGGCCCCATACTCTTGATTTTTCAAGACTCATTATACTCAGGCATGGTACCCCAGGATTGGCGTAAAGCTAAGGTGGTGCCACTCTTCAAAAAGGGAAGCAGGGATGATCCAGGAAGCTATAGACCAGTTAGTCTAACATCAATAGTGAGGAAGATATTTGAAGGGATTATAAGGGTTTATATTGATGAGCACGTTCGTGTAAACAAGATATAGGGGCCTATTTATTATTGTGCGAGCGGAAATTATCCGATATTGCGGATCATGTCCGCTGCACATCGATAAATGCAGACAGCATACGCTCTCAGCATTTATCATTGCACCAGCAGTTCTGGTGAACTGCTGGTGCAATATCGCCCCCTGCAGATTCGCGGCAGGGGGTATCAATCAATCCGATCATATTCGTAACTTCATAACTTTTGTTTCCGGCGAGTCTGAAGCTTGATAAATATGCATGGTTTTATGAGAAATAGATCATGTCAAACTAATCTAATTAGATTCAATGAGGAAGTAAGTAAAAATATAGATAAAGGTGAATCAGTTGATGTGATATACTCAATGCAAAGGCATTTGATACAGTGCCACATGAGAGATTAATGTGGGACTGGGAATAGCTGAAAATGTTAGCTCATGGATAAATAACTGGATAAAAGATAGGGAGCAATGATTAGTAGTGAATGGATCATACTCAGAAATCATACTCATATTGGACAAAGGTAATCAGTGGAATCCAGACGTGGACCCGTTGCTCAGTGTGCTTAGAGGGATATGGCTGCACCTCACTGACGAGGCCCACAATAGGCCGAAACGTACGTCTGGGGTTTTGCTGTTTCTCTCGTTCAGAGAAGAATTGCCTGGTATTTCGGGGCTGGACTGCACTGTGAAGTCAGGATCAGACTGATATGCTTCAGGAAAGTTTTTCTCTGTGAAAGGCACATGTTGAGCAAAAAGAGGCTGCTTCTTGGGTGGTAACTAGCCATAGAACAAGCTATTATGCTATTGTTCGTTTCCAGGTTGAGCGCTTCTCTCTTTTTATTTATGCAAATTATGACATTTTGGGAAGTCTCCCTAAGTGTGATGCGGGAATCCAGACGTGGGCCCGTTGCTCAGTGTGCTTAGAGGGATATGGCTGCACCTCACTGACGAGGCCCACAATAGGCCGAAACGTACGTCTGGGGTTTTGCTGTTTCTCTCGTTCAGAGAAGAATTACCTGGTATTTCGGGGCTGGACTGCACTGTGAAGTCAGGATCAGACTGATATGCTTCAGGAAAGTTTTTCTCTGTGAAAGGCACATGTTGAGCAAAAAGAGGCTGCTTCTTGGGTGGTAACTAGCCATAGAACAAGCTATTATGCTATTGTTCGTTTCCAGGTTGAGCGCTTCTCTCTTTTTATTTATGCAAATTATGACATTTTGGGAAGTCTCCCTAAGTGTGATGCGGGAATCCAGACGTGGACCCGTTGCTCAGTGTGCTTAGAGGGATATGGCTGCACCTCACTGACGAGGCCCACAATAGGCCGAAACGTACGTCTGGGGTTTTGCTGTTTCTCTCGTTCAGAGAAGAATTGCCTGGTATTTCGGGGCTGGACTGCACTGTGAAGTCAGGATCAGACTGATATGCTTCAGGAAAGTTTTTCTCTGTGAAAGGCACATGTTGAGCAAAAAGAGGCTGCTTCTTGGGTGGTAACTAGCCATAGAACAAGCTATTATGCTATTGTTCGTTTCCAGGTTTAGCGCTTCTCTCTTTTTATTTATGCAAATTATAACATTTTGGGAAGTCTCCCTAAGTGTGATGCGGGAATCCAGACGTGGACCCGTTGCTCAGTGTGCTTAGAGGGATATGGCTGCACCTCACTGACGAGGCCCACAATAGGCCGAAACGTACGTCTGGGGTTTTGCTGTTTCTCTCGTTCAGAGAAGAATTGCCTGGTATTTCGGGGCTGGACTGCACTGTGAAGTCAGGATCAGACTGATATGCTTCAGGAAAGTTTTTCTCTGTGAAAGGCACATGTTGAGCAAAAAGAGGCTGCTTCTTGGGTGGTAACTAGCCATAGAACAAGCTATTATGCTATTGTTCGTTTCCGGGTTGAGCGCTTCTCTCTTTTTATTTATGCAAATTATAACATTTTGGGAAGTCTCCCTAAGTGTGATGCGGGAATCCAGACGTGGACCCGTTGCTCAGTGTGCTTAGAGGGATATGGCTGCACCTCACTGACGAGGCCCACAATAGGCCGAAACGTACGTC
Organism: Bombina bombina; assembly: GCF_027579735.1. Classification (NCBI taxonomy): domain Eukaryota; kingdom Metazoa; phylum Chordata; class Amphibia; order Anura; family Bombinatoridae; genus Bombina; species Bombina bombina. The sequence continues at coordinate 363,394,580 of NC_069503.1, read as the reverse complement.
TGGGGTTTTGCTGTTTCTCTCGTTCAGAGAAGAATTGCCTGGTATTTCGGGGCTGGACTGCACTGTGAAGTCAGGATCAGACTGATATGCTTCAGGAAAGTTTTTCTCTGTGAAAGGCACATGTTGAGCAAAAAGAGGCTGCTTCTTGGGTGGTAACTAGCCATAGAACAAGCTATTATGCTATTGTTCGTTTCCAGGTTGAGCGCTTCTCTCTTTTTATTTATGCAAATCAGTGGAGTCCCCCAGGGATCAGTACTGGTCCCTGTTCTTTTTAATATTTTTATTAATGACTTGGAACAAGGATTAAATAGCGACATCTCTATTTTTGCAGATGTTTCTACATTAAGTCAGCTCATTACGTCAGAGCAGGATGAACTTTCGTTGCAAAGGGATCTGCAAAAATTAGAAGTATGGGCAGGTAAATAGAAAATTAGATTTAATATGGGAAAATGAAAGGTTCTACATTTTGAAAGTAAAAATAAGCAGGCAACTTATTATTTAAAAGGGAGAGGACTTAGCTAAACAGAGGAGGAAAGGGTTTTGGGAGTAGTAATAGATAACAAGCTAAAGATGGGGGCACAATGCAGGGCAGCGGCTACAAAGGCTAATGAGATACTAGCATGTATTAAAAGAGGCATTGATTCAAGGGAGGAAAGCATAATTCTGTCACTATATAAAGCCCTGGTAAGACCTCACCTTGAGTATGGAGTGCAGTTCTGGGGACCAATTGCAAAAAAATATATTGCAGAACTAGAAAAAGTTCAGAGAAGGGCCACAAAGCTAAGGGGAATGGAGAATTTAAGATATGAGGAGAGGCTAGCCAAACTGGGTCTGTTTTCTTTAGAAAAAAAGACGCTTGAGAGGTGACATGATTACTTTATATAAATATATTCAAGGCCCATATACAGAGATGGCAGAAGCTCTGTTCATTCCAAGAAAATTGTTTGTGACAAGAGGTCACAATTTAAGGTTGGAGGAAAGGAGATGCATTTAAAAATTGTTTGGATACATTTCTGTCTAGAAACAAAATTCATGGATATGATTGCTAGTATTAAATGGGTCACCTTTTAGTGGGATTATTTAATCTTAACTGGAGCTTTTTGTAAGTATTTTAGATTTGTATAGGTTGAACTTGGTGGACTTCTGCCTTTTGTCAACCTCATTTACTATGTTACTATGTTACTATGTATATAACATGATACAAGGGGCTGGAAAATGGGAGAAAAAATAATTTTGTCAGAAAAAAAAATACTGCTTATTTGAAATTAAGAGTAGGTATTAAATCATTGTCTTTTTATTATGCATTTGGTAATTATGCAGTTCTACTGCATTGAGTGGTAATTTAACCGTGAGGACTCTTATAAAAGGACTATTAAATACAGTAGAATTGCATAACCAACAAATGCTTAAAGGGACATAAAACAAGTTGGGATAGAGACAATTTATAATAATATGTATTTTAATTACTTTACCTGCAAAGTTATACTGCAGTGCCTCGTCATTAACCCTTTCTTTTAAGTTTCTGAATTGTACAGCTCTAACTCCCCCCACACAATTCCTTTTATGGCTGAATCTATATCTATTGTAGCTTTTGGTAGAATACAAAAATTCATAGGGATTATCTGCTGGAGCATGATTAGAAGCTGTGAACTCGGTTTAATAGGAACACAATACAAATACAGTAACACTTAGGCCCCCACTTATCACCCAGTGTATTCAGCTCTGGGGGCCCATTGCTGCAGGCTCACATGACAAACAATAATTTGGCATATCCCTTACATTTCTTTAATAAAATACCCCTCTCACAAAATCTTCATAATACTGTCATCTACCCTCCTATATTTGTCATCCAGCCGTAAGCTATCCACTCTTAGGGATACCTCAAAATTACCGTGCACGCTGCTGCCGGGTCAAATTCCCTTGTTATACTCCTCTCCAATACAGGGGGAGGGGTGAATTTATTCTTAGCTTCATGATTGAACACTTTGGGGCCTAGTTATCAAGCCGTCAACCTCAAATACGCTGGAATTCCGCAGCGTATTTGTGGCAAGGCTGATTCGCCTTAGTTATCAAGCCCTAGACACCGGAAAAAGTAGAATTTTGTGACATAAGCTTCGATCCGCCGGACTCAGTCTGACACAGATCGATTCTTACGTCACTCCAGATGTTCCGCACACAAATTCGGCACTATCTGACTACTTTTGCTAATTATCAAAAAACTAGCAGGTACACTCGGCACTTTTCCGGCCCAGCGTACCTCGTTTTACATCCGCCGCCCTGGAGGCGGCGGATCCCATAGGAATCAATGGGAGTCTGACCATAGCGAAAGCTCATGTTCGCTGCTGCCAGACATCCCATTGATTCCTATGGGAGATGTCTACACCTAACACCCTAACATGTACCCCGAGTCTAAACACCCCTAATCTGTCCCCCCCTACACCGCCGCAACTAAATAAATGTATTACCCCCTAAACCGCCGCTCCCGGAGCCCACCGCCACTATAATAAACTGATTAACCCCTAAACCGCCGCTCCTAGACCCAGCAGCAACTCTTATAAATGTATTAACCCCTAAACCGCCGCTCCCAGACCCCGCCGCCACCTACATGATACCTATTAACCCCTATCCTGCCCCCCCTATAACACCGCCACCTATAATAAAGTTATTAACCCCTATCCTGCTGATCCCGGACCTCGCCGCAACTAAATAAATAGTTTAACCCCTAAACCGCCGCTCCCGGACCCCGCCACAACCTATATTAAATTTATTAACCCCTAATCTACCCCCCTACACCGTCGCCACCTATAATACATTTATTAACCCCTATCCTGCCCCCCATTACACCGCCGCCACTATAATAAAATTATTAAAACCTAAACCTAAGTCTAACCCTAACCCTAACACCCCCCTATCTTAAATATTAATTAAATAAATCTAAATAATATTTATCTTATTAACTAAATTAATCCTATTTAAAATCTGATTGGATCAGCCAATCGGATTGAACTTCAATCTGATTGGCTGATTCAATCAGCCAATCAGATTTTTCCTACCTTAATTCCGATTGGCTGATAGAATCCTATCTTGGATGACGTCCCTTAAAGGAATATCCATTCGTCGGTAGTCGTCGGGAAGAAGAGGATGGCTCCGCGTCGGCTCGTCTGAAGATGGCTCTGCTCTGCTCCGGAAGGATGAAGATTGAAGACGCCGCATGGATGAAGACTTCTATCGGATGGAAGATTTCTTCAGCGCCGCCTGGATGATGACTTCTGCCGCTCCGGATCTCCTCTTTGGTTCCATCGGTGGCTCGGCTGAGTTAAGACGACTCAAGGTAGGATGATCTTCAGGGGATTAGTGTTAGGTTTTTTTAAGGGGGGTTTGGGTTAGATTAGGGGTATGTGGGTGGTGGGTTTTAATGTTGGGGGGGTTGTATTTTTCTTTTACAGGCAAAAGAGCTGAATTCTTTGGGGCATGCCCCGCAAAAGGCCCTTTTAAGGGCTGGTAAGGTAAAAGAGCTTTGAACTTTTTAATTTAGAATAGGGTAGGGAATTTTTTTATTTTGGGGGGGTTTGTTATTTTATTAGGGGGCTTAGATTAGGTGTAAGTAGCTTAAAATTGTTGTAATATTTTTTAAATGTTTGTAAGTTATTTTTTTTATTTTTTGTAACTTAGCTTTTTTAATTTTTTGTACTTTAGTTAGTTTATTTAATTTAATTGTAGTTATTTGTAACTAATTTATTTAATTAATGTAATGATAGTTAGTGTTAGGTTTAATTGTAACTTAGCTTAGGATTTATTTTACAGGTCATTTTGTATTTCTTTTAGCTAGGTAGTTATTAAATAGTTAATAACTATTTAATAACTATTCTAACTAGCTAAAATAAATACCAAGTTACCTGTAAAATAAATATAAATCCTAAAATAGCTACAATGTAATTATTAATTATTTTGTAGCTATCTTAGGGTTTATTTTACAGGTAAGTATTTAGTTTTAAATAGGATTAATTTAGTTAAGTATAGTGTAGTGTTAGGTGTAATTGTAACTTAGGTTAGTTTTTATTTTACAGGTAAATTTCTCTTTATTTTAGCTAGGTAGCTATTAAATAGTTAATAACTATTTAATAGCTATTGTACCTAGTTAAAATAAATTGAAAGTTGCCTGTAAAATAAAAATAAATCCTAAGATAGCTACAATATAATTATTATTTATATTGTAGCTATATTAGGGTTTATTTTAAAGGTAAGTATTTATTTTTAAATAGGATTAATTTAGTTAATAAGATAAATATTATTTAGATTTATTTAATTAATATTTAAGTTAGGGGGGTGTTAGGGTTAGTGTTAGACTTAGGTTTAGGGGTTAATAATTTTATTATAGTGGCAGCGGTGTAGGGGGGGCAGGATAGGGGTTAATAAACTTATTATAGGTGGCGACGGTGTAGGGGGGTCAGATTAGGGGTTAATAAGTTTAATATAGGTTGCGGCGGGGTCCGGGAGCGGCGGTTTAGGGGTTAAACTATTTATTTAGTTGCGGCGAGGTCCGGGATCAGCAGGATAGGGGTTAATAACTTTATTATAGAGGGCGACGGTATAGGGGGGGCAGGATAGGGGTTACTAGGTATAATGTAGGTGGCGACGGTGTCCGGGAGCGGCGGTTTAGGGGTTAATACATTTATAAGAGTTGCGGCGGGGTCTAGGAGCGGCGGTTTAGGGGTTAATAACTTTATTGAGTTGCGGGGGGCTCCGGGGGCGCCGGTATAAGGGGTAGAACAGTGTAGTTAGTGTGAGTGCCTAGTAACAGGCTAGCAATTAAGCTGTCAAAAAGCCGAAGAGCAGCGAGATCGGATGAGTGATAACTCTCACAGTCCGCTGCTCATCGCCCCGTACTTGGTGCGTAGCTTTTTGACAGCTTTATTGATAACTTAGGCGAACGTATTCAGGTCCGCGGCGGCGATGGTAGGCGAGCTTAGGCGGGCGTATTGAACCGGCGAAGGCAGGTAAAGTAGACACGTTGATAGCTAGGCCCCTTTGTGTGAGTAAGAGATCCATATGCCTCCTACAATTCTAGTTCCGACTCGCCACCACTATACAAATCCCTCATAAAGGACCAGATTCCGAGTGGCGTGTTTACAGTTACTTGCGAGCGAAAAGGTGTTTTTCACGGCTGTTTGCACATGCCGGGTTTACCGCTCGTATTAAAGTTTAAAGTAAACACAAAAGCGCGAGCATAATTTACACTAGAATGATTAACGCATCCTCAGAGCTCTGGTTAACTCTTTCATGAAACAAAAAAGTGTCACATAACATACCAAAATACATTACAAAGTATTATTACACTCATATTAACACTATAAAAAACAAAATTGCAAAATAGGAGCGGCGTTTTAGGGGTTAATAACTTTATTGAGTTGCGGGGGGCTCCGGGGGGCGCCGGTATAAGGGGTAGAACAGTGTAGTTAGTGTGAGTGCCTAGTAACAGGCTAGCAATAAAGCTGTCAAAAAGCCGAAGAGCAGCGAGATCGGATGAGTGATAACTCTCACAGTCCGCTGCTCATCGCCCCGTACTTGGTGCGCAGCTTTTTGACAGCTTTATTGATAACTTAGGCGAACAAATTCAGGTCCGCGGCGGCGATGGTAGGCGAGCTTAGGCGGGCGTATTGAACCGGCGAAGGCAGGTAAAGTAGACACGTTGATAGCTAGGCCCCTTTGTGTGAGTAAGGGATCCATATGCCTCCTACAATTCTAGTTCCGACTCCCCACCACTATACAAATCCCTCATAAAGGACCAGATTCCGAGTGGCGTGTTTACAGTTACTTGCGAGTGAAAAGGTGTTTTTCACGGCTGTTTGCACATGCCGGGTTTACCGCTCGTATTAAAGATTAAAGTAAACACAAAAGCGCGAGCATAATTTACACTAGAATGATTAACGCATCCTCAGAGCTCTGGTTAACTCTTTCATGAAACAAAAAAGTGTCACATAACATACCAAAATACATTACAAAGTATTATTACACTCATATTAACACTATAAAAAACAAAATTGCACAAAAAAGTTGTAAGTACTAAATGATATGAAGTCTCAGGCGTTAGATCAAAAGGCTTTAACATATAGATATATACATGTCTAAATATGTATATATATATATATATATATATGTGTGTGTTTATATGTGTGTACATATGTATTTATATGTGTATATATGTATTTACAGACATACATACACATATAAACACATAAATACATATGTATACATATATTGACATATATAAAAGTATATTGGATCCCTTTGCAGTCAAGAAAATGAAAACGTAAAAGCATATTTATGTGTTATATTGTTTATTTACTGTTAATATTTTATATTCCAATGTACATAGGGGAATATGTTCTATTTATTTTTAAATAGATATTCATATATATATATATATATATATATATATATATATATACCTATGTATGTATGTATGTATATATATATATATTTATATATATATAGGTATAGATAAATAGTGTACCAAAATACCATCATATATATATATATATGTATTTATGAATAAATAGAACATATTCTTCTATGTGAATATTAATGGTATGTGAAATATTCATGTCGGGTTAGAGCACTTGAGAATATGCCATAGTGTTTGTGCGCGAGTAGGGTGTTAGTTTTTCCCCCACTTTTCTTGCTCAATTGACTTCAATAGGGGAACAAGTAATTGCAAGCACGATATTCTAAGTTCGGCCTTTAACGTGCATTGGGTTAGCGCGCGAGTGAAAACTATTTACTTTCAACTTGTAATACGAGCGATACTTGACGCGCAAAAAGTTTACTTCTAACAGAGTTAGCGCTCAAGCAGGATTGATTAATACCGCTTCACTTGTAATCGGGGCCAAAATCATTACCTGCAAGTATTAAATCACTCCTGAGCTCTCTGAGATGACAACTCAAAATGTAATAACCATATTTTTTTCAATATATTTAGTAAATTATAGTTAGTAGAACTTATCAATGTACATTTATTATTTTTTCCCATATATCTGAAAAATGCTTCCTCTGCACCAGAGAGACTGCTGTGCTTTCCATAAAATACAAAACCTTGACCCTCCAACATGCTACATAGCGATTGCTTAATCAGTGCAGAAATTCATATATATCACTGCAAAAAAAGATAACAAAACATGAGATTTTTATAGAGTTTTATACAAATGTAGCTGAAAAAAATGACAGGCATAAATGCTTTTAAAATACTTATGTTGTATGCAAATGTTTTGCAAACCAGTGATTGATGCATATGGAAAATGATTTAATATACCTTTAAGTTTTAAGTTTTATTACGTGAGTGAATCATATGGGTTTTTTTGTAAGCAAAAAAGGTTTTACAAATGTAATACTTCCATTTTGAATTGCGTATCCACATCTAAAAAAATGTGTTTTCCTGACTTTTAGGATATGAGTGCATCTGCTAGTAAAAGTAATATTCATGATTTTGCATAAAGAAAGTGACAAATATTTACTACCTTTGAAAATCCAACAGTTTAATTATTGCTTCTAATTTGAAATGTTTTGTTATTTCTTAATTAGACCTGGAAATCTTTGTATTGGATATTTTAAAGGGGGAGAATTTGTCAAAGAAAGCCAAGGATAAGAAAGATCTACTGATAAAGAAAATTAAAGACCTCAAACAAAAGTAAGTTCATCTTTATATTGTATATTGCTAACTTTTGCAGTGTTTTTGTTCCATTCCACATGGAAACATCTTGGCAAATTCACTTTTTTAATGCATAATTATATAGAAGATCATTTTTTTATTGCTATATTAACTTGTAATTTTATGGATCATTTGCTTTATTGTCTTATTTTAGACAGAGCTATTTTAGAGACCTAGGGATTATGGGAAACCTCATGCAAATGAGTTATAATCTTAAAGGGACAGTCTAGTCAAAATTTTACTTTCATGATTTAGGTAGGGCATGCAATTTAAACAACTTTTCAATTTACTTTTATCATCAAATTTGCTTTGTTCTCTTCGTATTCTTTATTTAAAGTTAAACCTAGGTATGATCATATGCTAATTTCTAAGCCATTGAAAGCCGCCTCTTATTCTCACAGCTAGACAGCACCCCGTTTTGGGACTTTAAAAGGACAGTCAACTCCAAAATTGTTAAAAAGATAGTTAATCCTTTTATTACCCATTCCCCAGTTTTGCATGACCAATACGGTTATATTAATATACTTTTTACCTCTGTGATTACCTTTTATCTAAGCCTCTTCTCACAGCCCCCTGATCACATGACTTTTTATTTATTATCTATTGACTTGCATTATAGCTAGTGTGACCATATTGCCGCTTTAAAAAGGGACACATATGAAAAATGTCAGGGTTCTTATACAAAACATTTCTTTAAACAGCCCTGAAAACATAGCCCTGACATATGTATTTTTCATATGTGTCCCTTTTTAAAGCGGCAATATTGTCACCCTAATTATAGCCAATTAGTGCATTGTCATCCACAACCCATGGGCGTGAGCACAATGCTATCTATATGGCCCACATGAACTAGCGATCTACTCTTGTGAAAAGCAAATAAAAAAGAATGTGATAAGAGTCTGTCTGTAGTGGCTTAGAAACAGGCAAATATTTAGAGGTTTAAGCATTATGAAGTATATTAATATAACAATGTTGGTTGTGTAAAGTTGGGGAATGGGTAGTAAAGGCGTTATCTTTTTAAACAATAAGAATTTTGGTGTAGGGACTTCCGGGAGGCGGATCTACCGAGCAGCAGCAGAGACTGAGAGCTCCGGTAAACAAGCAGCCAAAATAAGACCTAAAGCTGATTATATTGCTCCCACGCATCTGCCTTACACAACTACAAGGTCCCAAACACCTAGGGATCAGTTGGTTTCGGCCACAATAGCGTATGGGGATACCATCTGCACCCAAGCACCCGGAAAGCATTCGAGCAAGAAGCGCGAAAGTGCTACCGCCATCTTGCCTCAGGGGGATAAGGTGAAAGCCGGGCGACATACCTCTGCTGACTGGTGTGAACACACAGGCAATGCATATGTCGGAGAGCCATACAAGAAACCCTAGGAGGAAAACCACAGGCTGTGACGCAGCGTCGTGAGTACTGGCATATTGATCACACTATAGCACCTGTATTATGTATCAAAGTCAACACAGGGTCCACGAAGGGCCAGATAGACAAAGTGGTCAAAATTACCTAAGGGCGTTATCACACATAACCCCCATACAACGAGATATCAATTGCAAGTTAACTACAAAAATATTTCTAAGGGGCAAAGCAGGAGTGGCCATATAAGAACTGCGCACATAACCAGGAAATCCATAGGCCCAGCTTGCACACAGCATTGAAGACATGCATACAGCCATTCAGACATTTAAACTGACATAGAGTGGTGGAAAAGAAATACTGTAGTGATATATTACACCCAAATGTGCAACGCTTTAATCTGCGTTAACCCTCTCAACTACATCACACACAGAAAGAGTACCTACGAAGGTGCATCAAGGTTGTTGAAAAACTGAGCACTAGTTATCAATCCCCCCCTCTCACATCTTTCTCATGAAAGTTGACAAGTATTTCCCAAAGATTCCATCTGGCTTTTCTGAAGAGATGAGCGGCAGATCAAAAGTGGCTGAGAAGAAAAATCGCCATGTGGTAGAGATACATGCGAATAGCTCTCCTGTGGCTGATCAGTCAGTATCACAACCAATGTCCCGCTCTGGGGATCACTCTGCCCTGATGCAGGACTTGAAATCTTTTTTTTTTACCAAAAATTGACTCACTCCAAGCAGGAATGGACAATCTAACAAGTGAAGTGCGGCAATTCTCCACATGCCTAACTGCTGCAGAAACACGCATCTCTGATAATGAGGACAGGAAATCTAGTATGGATATCTCACTTAAAAAAATACTAAAGCAAAACCAATACCTCCTGGATAGGGTAGAAGACCTCGAAAACAGGAGCTGCCGCAACAACCTTCGTATTGTGGGGGTACCTGAGTCAATTAAAGGCAAATTATTGATGGAATTTGTCACCTCTACCTTTCCTAAACTATTGGGCTTGCAGGCTGATCAGCTTCCGATCGACATAGAAAGAGCCCACAGAGTGGGTCCGGCTGGCCCCCCCAACCAACGCAACAGACCACGGCAAGTGATCTTTAAATGTCTCCATTTTCAAGAGAAATTGGCCCTCCTTAGGGCATACAGATCGCAGAAAGAGATCCTTTTTAAAGACCATCGACTTCTACAGTTCCAGGACTACTCCGCTGAGATCACCAAACAGAGAAAGGACTTTGCTCCACACTGCTCTAAGCTTCATGATCAGGGTAGACAAGTGACGCTATTATACCCTGAAAAACTGCGGCTAATGACCCCTTCTGGCCTTAAGATCTTCCATTCCCCTCAGGCCTTGGATTCATACTTGGCTACAGAAAAGTGCATTGACGCTCCCTGAGGGACTAAGTTTGCAGCTTTAGTTGATTATATAACAAAATGTGATGTAGAAAAGTGAAGGCGCCTAGAAATGGTGCGTGCAAAAAAATATATGTCCTTTGTAAATCCTTCAACAAAGGACAACAAACTTCTAGATGTGGGTGATATACTTTGATTACAATATCCACTAGACTAAACTAGATAATGTAATAATGAACTTTCAATGCTGTGAATGTATATATAAAAAACATAAGAAGATAAGTGAACAAAGTATAACGTAATATACAGTGCCAAACTAATAATGTGTTCAGTGTCCTTCAAATATAGAGCAAAAAATCCACAAAACTAAAACTAAAACGGACAGTCACAAATAATCTGCACATACATGTGATATGTTGATAACCAACAATATCTATGTAGATGTTATCAAACCACAAATAACTGTGTATTCGAGACCAGATTACTATCAATACAGGTGATATTGAAAACACACAATGGTGGCAGTGTTAAATAGCAAGGCAGGATACATACAATAAGGTACCCAGGTACTATAGATCATACGTATAGTCCTCATACACAATTCATGTAATGGAGATATTCCTCCGAATGTCCACTATATAGCGGGTGTGCGGCAGCAAACACTCCTTCCAAGGCTGATGGCACCAGCGACGATCTGCAGATAGAAGGGAGAAAAAAAGGAGGTGCCACAATAGTGTGAGATCGTAGATGAAAAAGACCCCCACAATACGATACAGAATCACTTACTAGATTGCAAGCACTTGAGAAGTACCACAGGTGCAGGCTGAACTATTGAAAGCTGTCCAGCGAGCTTATCCTCACGATCGAAGAGCCAGAGGGTTAACTTCAGAATCCCCCACACGTACTGAGGTTGGAGATGAGCCAAGCTTATTTGTGGAATCCCAATCTGGGAAAAATACAGCTCATAAAAAGCTCAAGCCGGTAAATGAGTATAAAATCGGCAGATAAAAACAATATAATAAAACAAGCGTGATGACAGATAGGTTAAAATGTAACAATTAAGTTTATTATAACCTAATACACTACGCGTTTCCCGGTCACAACAACCGTTTCATCAGGTGTCAACTCAAGTGCTTGCAATCTAGTAAGTGATTCTGTATCGTATTGTGGGGGTCTTTTTCATCTACGATCTCACACTATTGTGGCGCCTCCTTTTTTCTCCCTTCTTAGTTGATTATATTTTGGCACGCTAGTCATGTCCCACCCCAGATGAAGATATGTAATGTATACGTGTCATATATGTTTATTTTTATTGTATTTCTTATGCTTAACCCTATTGTTTTCTTTGTGTTTGATCCATTATTTACTGCCTGGAACATCTCATTCACCTGACCACCTGGTGCGAACAACACATAGTCTACTCCCACTAGCTCTCACTCCCCCACTTGTTGTAGTTGGTGGACGCCCACTAAGTCCCAAAACCATACGGGGATAGAGACCGACCACCATATTAAGCTCCATTATGTAATACGATGGGTCCAATTCTACATAGACATTGATCACACTGTCGTTACATCAGTTCTACCTGTTTTAAGATTTTGTTTTAAAATGTTAATGTTATTGTTATTTTTGTTTATTGAACATCTCTTACTTATCTATAACACTGACATGCAGAAACTCAATAATATCATAGCCTACTACGCGGCTGGGTGGCGGAGGTGGGCTCCAATGGGCCTCGCTCTCTTAGGCCAAGCCTAATGATGGCCTACACATTGTTGGGATGTTCGTATACACTCACACTGTTTGATTATAAACCACTGTATGCATGGAAAGATTTGATATCGTTATCCTAACAGATGTTCTTATTGTTGATGAGTTTTAGGTTATATGGATCCTACTTGCTACACATGTATGTCAATTTAATATCAGTGTTAAAATGCTGTTGTTACTATCCATTTATTCTGAGTATCTTATGTCCGGCTATACCACAAGTCCATATGACATAATCTTTGGCTGGCATCCTTCTCCACCAGGCCTTGCACCTCTACCCTCCTGGGCTACCCCCCACCCAATAGATGACTGGACTTTGGGCCTTACACATATACTCTACCTCACATATATAAGGGAAAGAGACAGGCCCTCCACTTTCTGTCCCCTCACCCCCAATCCTAGAAGGCTTACACGGTCACTGATGTGCCTAAATCTCTATACTGCCACGTAATGGCCCTTAGGTTAATTTCATGGAATGTAGGGGGCATTAATTCACCGGTTAAAAGGAAATCTATTTTAACACACCTCTGCAGACTTGATGCGGATATCGCATTTCTACAAGAAAGAAGAACTACGTAGTGACTGGTTAGGTAGCATAGCTTATTTGTTATATCAAAGTAGCAGTAGGGGAATAGCTATTTTATTTGGTCGAAGACTGCAGGTAGAAATATTAAATACAATATCAGACCCTGACAGTAGGTTTCTTATCTTACAAGCATCGGTAGATAAAGTCCACTACACCTTCTGCAACATTTATGCCCCTAACAATAACTCCCTGCTCTCCTGAAAAACATTGGTTATGGCCTTGTCTACCTTTATAGGCACTAAATTTCTCCTGGGGGAGATTTTAATCTAACCCCACACCCCACCTTGGACAGAACATGGCCTACTGAAGATCTGATTAACAAACGTATCCTCCGCTATAAGGGTAGATTTGAACTTAAGGTATTTAATTTGCTCTCTGACACTCTGGCTGTGTGTGATATCTGGCGCAAAAGGCACCCGGATGATAGGGATTTTACATGCCTCTCCAAGTCTAATTCATCCCTTTCTAGGTTAGACCTTTTCCTTATTTCAGATTCCCTAGTTTCCCAGGTTAAATCCGACAAAATTCACAACATTATAATATCCGATCATGCACCCGTGGAACTCACAATAGGGATTTTCCCTAATAAACCTAATAGGAACACACTTCGTTTCCCCTCTTATCTTCTTACCTCTGAACCCTTCCAAAAATACTTGATCCATGCTTGGAATGATTTTTACACTGATGACTTCATACACTCCTCTGACCCACAATTACTCTGGGAAACCGCTAAAACGGTCCTTACAGGACATATTATTTCATACATGGCTAATTTGAAACGCAGAATTCAACACAGACATGACTCCCTACAAACTAGCTTAGGACAGATGTACATGACTTACTGTACTCTGAAATCCCGTCTAGCATACGACAGCTATATTGCCGCTAAGGCAGAAATGGACACATTTATCCAACAGCAGGCCGCTACTGGCCTTCTCAAATCAGCAGGCCGATTTTACCGTTTTGGCGGAAAGTCTGGGCGACTTTTAGCAACACTTGTGAAAGCAAAATCAGTTAAGAAAGACATTGCTGCTTTGAAATATGAGGGTAAGGTTTTTAGGACCCCTTTAGAGATAGCCGGCTGTCTAGCAGATAACTTCTCTAATCTTTATTAAAAACAACAACCAAACTCCCCAAGCTCCTTCCATGCTTTCTGGAAATCACTTACACTCCCACACCTCACTCAGGATCAGATGAACACTCTAAACACCCCAATAGCACTAGACGAAATCCAACATACCATTAAATCTCTGTCCTTGGGAAAGGTGGCGGGCCCAGATGGACTCCCTACTGAGTTCTATCATTTGCTTTTGCCCCAGGTCTCACCAATCCTACACCAACTATTTAATGATATGCTTACTCGAAAGGGACAACCATCTAGATCTTTCACAACAGCCTACATTACTCTGATCCCCAAACCAGGGAAGGATCACACACTCCCTGAGGCATACCGCCCAATATCTTTATTAAACACGGACTACAAAATATTGATGAAGATCTTGGCCAATCGGTTAAAGGGGATTCTCCCCTCACTGATTCACACCGATCAATCAGGCTTTGTCCAAGGCAGATCTTCTGTAGTCAATTTGAAAAGAGTACTTCATGCCCTCAATCACTTTTGGACTAAGCCCTCTGCAAAAGTCACAAATGGGGCTCAGGAGGCCTTCCTGCTGTCCCTAGACACAGAGAAGGCCTTCAGTAGAGTTGAATGGCCTCATCTTTTTAATACCCTTCAGCATTTTCACTTCAAGGGCCCTTTTCTGGATTTTATCCGCAAACTTTACTCCTCCCCCATTGCAAGTATCTTGTTTAATGGCCTTAATTTTCCGAACTTTACTCTTGAGAGGGGTACGCATCAGGGATGCCCATTATCTCCCCTATTATTTGACCTAGCCTTAGAGCCACTTGCCTTTAAATTAAAACAAATATTCCCGGGAATAGCCATAGGGAACACTATTCTACACATGGCCTTATATGCAGACAGCAAATTCTGAAGCTGGCCAGTCCAGCATTCAGTTTTAACAGAGTTCAACATGTTATGTAATCAACATGTATCCACCAATAATATTTGACTTAAATATCCCTTCATCTGGTTGCTGGGCAAAGTACTTATTCTAATACATCTGTTTTCCTATACTTGTTACAGTCTACGAGAATAAGGAGCAATTCAATGAGTTAGTTTCCATTTGAACCACCTGTAAGCAAAATAGCAGACACTCTGCTTGACCTACCCTAGTCTCCTGTGCACTGGCCTAGTGCACAGGAAACCATTCTTGTGACTTCTCTAATTTTGGACAGTGAGAGAGATACAGAAATGAACTGCTTGTTATACTACAGATAGTTGCCTGGCCCAGTGTTACATGCAGAGAGGTAATATACTCACATGACAGGAGTTTTTGAACAAGATAGAAGACAAAACAATTAGACACAATGGGGTAAATTTATTAAAGTGCGGGCGGACATGATACAATGTAGCGTATCATGTCCGCCACACATTGATAAATGCCGACAGCATACGATGTTGGCATTTATCATTGCACCAGCAGTTCTTGTGAACATGGCTGCTAGCAGAGGGTGTCAATCAATCCGATTGTATTCGATCGGTTTGATTTCTGTCCGCCGTCTCAGAGCAGGCGGACAGGTTATTGAGCAGTGGTCTTTAGACCACTGCTTTATAACTTCTATTTACGGCGAGCCTGAAGGCTCGTTGGAAACACGGGACATAAAGCTCCGTATGGATAAATTGACCCGAAATAAAGTATAATCAGAAATATCCACTGTGGCCTATCTGACTGAGAAGCCCCTTAAAAAATAACGGCAGTTACCTCCATTAATTTACCATCTCTCCTCTGATACTTATATGAGCTCACACAAAAGTATCATATATCAGCAACTTGTATGACACTCAAGTGATTAAATTCTACCAGCTCCATCATTTCTTCCTCTGCACATACACAGCTCATATCTTCGTAGCTAGTAGAACATGCACCAGAGGTAACATACAGTGTGGTGTAGGTGGTGGTGTCTGGAGGGCGTGTGTCTTCTCAGAGGAGCCTTGTCTGGTTGGGGGTAGTTGAAGCACACAGCTTCTGCAGCAGCAACTTGAAACAAGACACTGCAAGGAAAAGAAACATAATGAGTATGACAAACAATATTAGGCCATGCAAGATTTTAGTACCAAGTTCACCTAACCATTCTCTCAGCCCAAATGACCAGTCAAACCCTTTAGGTACTTCTCTCAGCCTCTGTTGTACCTCTCTTATGCTGTTTATATGTTTAGCTATAAGTGGAGAATTATTAGCAATGAAAACACAGCAACAATCCTGCACAAGTGCATAAACTCCTCCCTTTGGCAGCTAATATGTAGTCCAAAGCCATCCTATTTTGTACCTGCTCCTGGGGGAGCAGTTCTATGGCAGTTGTTGTTTTTATTAAGTTCTTCATCTAACAAATCTACTAACAAGTCTAGCTTATACATCAGAAGTGCTGCCCCATATGCAAAGACAAATCAAGAATCAGTTAGATTTAAGTTGTACATGTTGCATATGGGGCTGTACTTCTGATGTATGAGCTAGACTTGTTAGTAGATTTTTTAGATGAAGAACTTCATCTGAAACAACAACTCCCGTAGAACTGCTCCCCCAGGAGCAGGTACAAAATAGGATGGCTTTGGACTACATATTAACTGCCAAAGGGAGGAGTTTATGAACTTGTGCAGGATTTTTGTTTTGCTTTCATTGCTAATAATTCTCCACTTATAGCTGAACATATAAACAGCATAAGAGAGGTACATTGGCCTACCCATGAGGATTTCATGTGGGGACAATTTGTGTTTGGGACTTGGGGCAGCTCGCATAGACATTAAGGCCAGAGGCAAAGCATCTGTCCACTTGAGATTTGTTTCCCCACAGATTTTTGCCAATTTCTTTTTCAACACCATTAGCCCTTTCTACAGCTCCTGTGTTTGGGGGTGATGGGAGCAATGCAAATGATAGGGAATGCAAGCACTTTTGCTACTTCCTGTACCACCTGCCCTGTGAAGTGAGTACCCTGATCTGAATATATTTGCTGTGGTAACCCATATTTAAAACTCCTGCAGCAGCCTTTTTTTGCGACTGTTTTGGCATCTGCAGATGCACAAGTAAAGGCTTCCAACCACCCTGAGAACGTGTCTAGTATGACTAGGATATATTTGTAAAGTGTAACCTTTGGCAATTCCACAAAATCCCACGTATGACCCTGGACTGTGTATAGCAGCTTGCTTTGCAGCTGAGTCTGCTTGTGCATTTCCTTTTGTAAAGTCATTGTGTGTGCAGCTACCTTTATGACAGCTAAAGAGGATGGTAACAAGAGGGCATGTAACAGATCTTTGACATATGTGGCATTTTTGATGGGAGTCCCTGCTGCAGTAATAAACCCTCTTAGTTTCCACAATGCTCCAAAGTCATGCACTACTCCAAAAGCATAGAACAATTCTGTGTAGATGTTGGCAGATTTACCTGTTGATGTCTTGCATGCGTGGGTAAGAGCAGTTAACTCAGCCACTTGGGCTGATGCAACCTGTATGGGGCCTGATTCTATTACTTCAGAGTCAGAAACTATTGCATAGCCTGCTACCTTTTTCCCTTCCTCTGTGTAATAGCAAGAACCATCTACATACAGTTACAGCTCTGGGTTTGTCAGGGGGGTTTCCTGTAGGTCGGGTCGCACAGTCTCTATGGCTTCTGTCACTTCTATACAATTGTGATGCTTGCCCTCCTCTTGCAAGTTTGGCAACAAGTAAGCAGAATTAGTCACCACTAGAAATGAGGTTCTTACAGCTGCATTCAGGGCTCTTAAATCTTGCAAAAACTTGTATGCAGGGGGGTTACTGTTTGGTTTGCGCACTGGGAGGAATAGCACGCTGGCCGATAGCCATTCAAACCCCTTTGTGTCAACTTGTGTGCATGTTATCAGGGCAAAATCACCAGGGTATGTAAACTTTTGATAATGTCATATGGGTAGTTTCTGTAGTCATTATGATTTAAAAAGAGTAAACACAGTTAATTGATAATAAATGGCTTCAGCCAAACACTAACCATGAGTGAAAGAAAAGTTTTTGTGTTCTCTGAAAAATGGACAAGAAATCATAAATTCTGCCAGGGTATGTAAACTTATGAGCGCAACTGTATGTATGTATATATATATATGTATATATATACATACCAGTATATCTTTATGAATATATACATTTATAGATATATACAGATATATATATATATATATATATATATATATATATATATATATATATATATATATAATACAATGAACATTTTTCCCTATGTGAAGAACATTTATAGTAAAATGAAAGTAAAACACACTATAAAATAATATGTGTACCCGCGATAAACCTCTTATCACTCCCGTGCAAACGTTTGTGCTTATTCATAGTCTGGCACTATGGCCCCTAGTTATCAAGCCGTCAACCTCAAATACGCTGGAATTCTGCAGCGTATTTGTGGCGAGGCTGATTCGCCTTAGTTATCAAGCCCTAGACACCGGCAAAAGTAGAATTTTGTGACGTAAGCTTCGATCCGCCGGACTTAGTCCGACACAGATCGATGCTTATGTCACTACAGATGTTCCGCACACAAGTTCGGCACAATCTGACTACTTTTGCTAGTTATCAAAAAACTAGCAGGTACGCTCGGCACTTTTCTGGCCCAGTGTACCTGGTTTTCAAACCGCTGCCCTGGAGGTGGCGGATCCCATAGGAATCAATGGGAGTCTGACCATAGCGAAAGTTCATATTCGCTGCTGCCAGACATCCCATTGATTCCTATGGGAGATGTCTACACCTAACACCCTAACATGTACCCCGAGTCTAAACACCCCTAATCTGTCCCCCCTACACCGCCGCAACTAAATAAAGTGTTTACCCCCTAGAGCCCACCGCAAGCTATAATAAATATGTTAACCTCTAAACTGCCGCTCCCGGTCCCCGCCGCAACTATAATATATGTATTAACCCCTAAACCGCCGCTCCCGGAACCCGCCGCCACCTACATTATACCTATTAACCCCTATCCTGCCTCCCCTACACCGTCGCCACCTATAATAAATTTATTAACCCCTATCCTCCCCCCCTACACCGTCGCCACCTATAATAAAGTTATTAACCCCTATCCTGCCCCCCTACACCGTCGCCACCTATAATACATTTATTAACCCCTATCCTGCCCCCCCTACACCGCCGCCACTGTAATAAAATTATTAACACCTAAACCTAAGTCTAACACTAACCCTAACACCCCCCTAACTTAAAAATTAATTAAATAAATCTAAATAATATTTCTCTTATTAACTAAATTAATCCCATTTAAAACTAAATACTTACCTTTAAAATAAACCCTAATATAGCTACAATATAACTAATAATTATATTGTAGCTATCTTAGGATTTATTTTTATTTTACAGGCAACTTTCAATTTATTTTAACTAGGTACAATAGCTATTAAATAGTTATTAAGTATTTAATAGCTACCTAGTTAAAATAAAGATAAATTTACCTGTAAAATAAAAACTAATCTAAGTTACAATTACACCTAACACTACACTATACTTTAATAAATTATTCCTATTTAAAACTAAATACTTACCTGTAAAATAAACCCTAAGATAGCTACAATGTAATTAATAATTACATTGTAGCTATTTTAGGATTTATATTTATTTTACAGGTAACTTTGTATTTATTTTAGCTAGTTAGAATAGTTATTAAATAGTTATTAACTATTTCATAACTACCTAGCTAAAAGAAATACAAAATTACCTGTAAAATAAATCCTAACCTAAGTTACAATTAAACCTAACACTACACTATCATTAAATTAATCAAATAAATTACCTACAAATAACTACAATTAAATTAAATAAACAAACTAAAGTACAAAAAATAAAAAAGCTAAGTTACAAAAAATAAAAAAAATAAGTTACAAACATTTCAAAAATATTACAACAATTTTTAGCTACTTACACCTAATCTAAGCCCCCTAATAAAATAACAAAGCCCCCCAAAATAAAAAAATTCCCTACCCTATTCTACGTTAAAAAGTTACCAGCTCTATTACCTTACCAGCCCTTAAAAGGGCCTTTTGCAGGGCATGCCCCAAAGAAAACAGCTCTTTTGCCTGTAAAATAAAAATACAACCCCCCAACATTAAAACCCACCACCCACATACCCCTACTCTAACCCAAACCCCCCTTAAATAAACCTAACACTACCCCCCTGAAGATCATCCTACCTTGAGCCGTCTTCAGCCAGCCGACCACCGATGGAACCGAAGAGGAGATCCGCAGCGGCAGAAGTCATCATCCAAGGGGCGCTGAAGAAGTCTTCCATCCGATTGAAGTCATCATCCAGGCGGCACTGAAGAAGTCTTCCATCCGATAGAAGTCTTCATCCATGCGACGTCTTCAATCTTCATCCATCCGGAGCAGAGCCATCTTCAGACGAGCCGACACGGAGCCATCCTCTTCTTCCCGACGACTAACGACGAATGAAGGTTCCTTTAAGGGACGTCATCCAAGATGGCGTCCCTTCAATTCCGATTGGCTGATAGGATTCCATCAGTCAATCGGAATTAAGGTAGGAAAAATCTTATTGGTTGATTGAAGCAGCCAAGCAGATTGAAGTTCAATCCGATTGGCTGATCCAATCAGCCAATCAGATTGAGCTCGCATTCTATTGGCTGTTCCGATTAGGTGTAAGTAGCTTAAAATTGTTGTAATATTTTTTAAATGTTTGTAACTTATTTTTTTTATTTTTTGTAACTTAACTTTTTTATTTTTTGTACTTTAGTTTGTTTATTTAATTTAATTTAATTGTAGTTATTTGTAGGTAATTTATTTAATTAAATTAATGATAGTGTAGTGTTAGGTTTAATTGTAACTTAGGTTAGGATTTATTTTACAGGTAATTTTGTATTTCTTTTAGCTAGGTAGTTATGAAATAGTTAATAACTATTTAATAACTATTCTAACTAGCTAAAATAAATACAAAGTTACCTGTAAAATAAATATAAATCCTAAAATAGCTACAATGTAATTATTAATTACATTGTAGCTATCTTAGGGTTTATTTTACAGGTAATTATTTAGTTTTAAATAGGAATAATTTATTAAAGTATAGTGTAGTGTTAGGTGTAATTGTAACCTAGGTTAGTTTTTATTTTACAGGTTAATTTCTCTTTATTTTAACTAGGTAGCTATTAAATAGTTAATAACTATTTAATAGCTATTGTACCTAGTTAAAATAAATTGAAAGTTGCCTGTAAAATAAAAATAAATCCTAAGATAGCTAATTATTAGTTATATTGTAGCTATATTAGGGTTTATTTTAAAGGTAAGTATTTAGTTTTAAATAGTAATAATTTAGTTAATAAGAGAAATATTAGTTAGAATTATTTAATTAATATTTACGTTAGGGGGGTGTTAGTGTTAGTGTTAGACTTAGGTTTAGGGGTTAATAATTTTATTACAGTGGCAGCGGTGTAGGGGGGGCAGGATAGGGGTTAATAAATTTATTATAGGTGGCGACGGTGTAGGGGGGGCAGATTAGGGGTTAATAAGTTTAATATAGGTTGCGGCGGGGTCCGGGAGCGGCGGTTTAGGGGTTAAACTATTTATTTAGTTGCGGCAAGGTCCGGGATCCGCAGGATAGGGGTTAATAACTTTATTATAGGTGGCGGCGGTATAGGGGGGCAGGATAGGGGTTACTAGGTATAATGTAGGTGGCGGTGGGGTCCGGGAGCGGCAGTTTAGGGGTTAATACATTTATAAGAGTTGCGGCGGGGTCTAGGGGCAGTGGTTTAGGGGTTACTAACTTTATTTAGTTGTGGGGGGCTCCGGGGGAGCCGGTATAGGGGGTAGAACAGTGTAGTTTAGTGTGGGTGCTTAGTGACAGCTTGTCAATAAAGCTGTCAAAAAGCTGAAGAGCAGCGAGATCGGATGAGTGATAACTCTCACAGTCTGCTGCTCATCGCCCCGTACTTGGTGCGCAGCTTTTTGACAGATTTTTTGATAACTTAGGCGAAATTTTTCAGGTCCGCGGCGGCGATGGTAGGCGAGCTTAGGCGGGCGTATTGGACCGGCGAAGGCAGGTAAAGTAGACACGTTGATAACTAGAGGCCTATGTCTTTTAAACTTTTGATACATTAAATGTTAAAGGGACAACTTTCCAATTTACTTTATCATCAAATTTGCTTTGTTCTCTTGGTATTCTTAGTTGAAAGCTAAACCTAGGTAGGCTCATATTATACTTTCTAAGCCCTTGAAGGCTGCCTCTTATCTAAATGCATATGGCAGTTTTTCCCAGATAGAGGGCATTATTTCATGTGTGCCATATAGATAACATTGTGCTCACGCCGATGGAGTTACTTATGAGAGGGCACTGATTGTCTAAAATGCAAGTCCGTCAAAAGGAACTGAAATAAAGGCACAGTCTGCAGAGGCTTAGATACAAGGTAATGTTCACAGAAGTAAAAAGTATATTAATATAACAGTTTTGGTTATGCAAGATTGGGGAATGGGTAATAATAAAGGTATTATCTATCTTTTTAAACAATAACAATTCTGGAGTAGACTGTCCCTTTAAGTATTACAAATTTTCCAGTGAATGAGTTATCAACTGTGACTGTTTTTGGATTATCCTAAGAGCAACCTGGTAACTGTTAATAGGGAATATGGAGTGCACACCTAATATATAAGAGACTATGGTGCCGATTTAACAACGGCCAAAATTTCCGGCCTTTAGGCTCTCTGGAAACAGAAATTAAGAAGCAGCGGTCTTAAGACCACTGTCTCATAACTCAAATGCCTCCTCTGAGGCTGCAGACATCAACCTGCAGGATCGTGTATGATCAGACTGATTGACACTTCCTGCTAGTGGCCGATTGTGCGCAAATCTGCAGGGGGAGGCATTGCAGGGGGTGCATTGCACAAGCAGTTCACCAGAACTGGTTGTTAAATGCCAACAGCGTATGCTGTCAGCATTCAACGATGTCTATCGGACATGATCGGCCTATATATATATAAATATATATATATATGTGTGTGTATGTGTACAGGGCTTGAAATGTCCACTAATCCTGGACGATTTAGTGACATTTTCCATATATATATATATTCACTTGAAAATGAATGAATTGTATAAAAGTGTATAAAACAATGTGAGTGGTGTTAAGTGAAGCTAGTGTTTCTATTTTTATATTTATGGAGAATGTTTCTGTCCAGCAATAGAGCTGTGGGATTTGTTCTTATCTGCTATTAAGTAATTTGCCCCTAGGGATGGGTTGTGCACAGCTTTAGCATCAGCTTTATCAAATTAAACCACTTTAATTTTAAATTTCAAAAATAAATATTTTAAAATGTTTAAATAGTGCTTTTTTCAAATATGCATGATAGATTTGTTTTTTTATTTTTTTAGATTAATACAGGGAGTGCAGAATTATTAGGCAAGTTGTATTTTTGAGGATTAATTTTATTATTGAACAACAACCATGTTCTCAATGAACCCAAAAAACTCAATATCAAAGCTGAATATTTTTGGAAGTAGTTTTTAGTTTGTTTTTAGTTATAGCTATTTTAGGGGGATATCTGTGTGTGCAGGTGACTATTACTGTGCATAATTATTAGGCAACTTAACAAAAAACAAATATATACCCATTTCAATTATTTATTTTTACCAGTGAAACCAATATAACATCTCAACATTCACAAATATACATTTCTGACATTCAAAAACAAAACAAAAACAAATCAGTGACCAATATAGCCACCTTTCTTTGCAAGGACACTCAAAAGCCTGCCATCCATGGATTATGTCAGTGTTTTGATCTGTTCACCATCAACATTGCGTGCAGCAGCAACCACAGCCTCCCAGACACTGTTCAGAGAGGTGTACTGTTTTCCCTCACATTTGATGATGGACCACAGGTTCTCAATGGGGTTCAGATCAGGTGAACAAGGAGGCCATGTCATTAGATTTTCTTCTTTTATACCCTTTCTTGCCAGCCACGCTGTGGAGTACTTGGACGTGTGTGATGGAGCATTGTCCTGCATGAAAATCATGTTTTTCTTGAAGGATGCAGACTTCTTCCTGTACCACTGCTTGAAGAAGGTGTCTTCCAGAAACTGGCAGTAGGACTGGGAGTTGAGCTTGACTCCATCCTCAACCCGAAAAGGCCCCACAAGCTCATCTTTGATGATACCAGCCCAAACCAGTACTCCACCTCCACCTTGCTGGCGTCTGAGTCTGACTGGAGCTCTCTGCCCTTTACCAATCCAGCCACGGGCCCATCCATCTGGCCCATCAAGACTCACTCTCATTTCATCAGTCCATAAAACCTTAGAAAAATCAGTCTTGAGATATTTCTTGGCCCAGTCTTGACGTTTCAGCTTGTGTGTCTTGTTCAGTGGTGGTCGTCTTTCAGCCTTTCTTACCTTAGCCATGTCTCTGAGTATTGCACACCTTGTGCTTTTGGGCACTCCAGTGATGTTGCAGCTCTGAAATATGGCCAAACTGGTGGCAAGTGGCATCTTGGCAGCTGCACGCTTGACTTTTCTCAGTTTATGGGCAGTTATTTTGCGCCTTGGTTTTTCCACACGCTTCTTGCGACCCTGTTGACTATTTTGAATGAAACGCTTGATTGTTCGATGATCACGCTTCAGAAGCTTTGCAATTTTAAGAGTGCTGCATCCCTCTGCAAAATATCTCACTATTTTTTACTTTTCTGAGCCTGTCAAGTCCTTCTTTTGACCCATTTTGCCAAAGGAAAGGAAGTTGCTTAATATTATGCACACCTGATATAGGGTGTTGATGTCATTAGACCACACCCCTTCTCATTACAGAGATGCACATCACCTAATATGCTTAATTGGTAGTAGGCTTTCGAGCCTATACAGCTTGGAGTAAGACAACATGCATAAAGAGGATGATGTGGTCAAAATACTCATTTGCCTAATAATTCTGCACACAGTGTATGTCCTTTAAGTTAGTTCAACATGTGAATAAATGTTTCACAATATTACTGCATTTCATTGAGATGTGTCACTTAAAGCTAGGACAAAAAAAAGGATTGAAAACTCAGGGGCGGCTAACTTGTGTCTGGCGGTATCAGCAATTTACATGTGAGCATGGGAAAAAAGTGTAGATTCTGCAATACCAAACCATATGCATAAGAATAATGCAAAAATAAAGTATCACTCCCTGACCATTTCCGATTCCCGTGGGCAATCACTACTAGGAACTGACTTATTATCATTATTCCTATTTTTTTTTATCCATGACAATAACAGCATTTACCAAACCCTAGACCTACACCAAAGAGTAATAGAGTAATAAAAGTTTGGAGGATTAAAATAAAGGTAGGTCACCTATTGCTTTTGATAATATGTTAGATTACTGTAAACTAATGATCATTGTATAAAGGAACAGTCAACTCCAAAATTGTATTATGTAAAAAAGATATGTACAGAGAAGAGAGTAGGTTCCACAAAATAAGTGAGATCTAAAAGTCTAGGTATCCAGCACATATATATCTACATCAAAGTTTATACATGAAACCACATAAAAAGATTTATACACACAAATATATATTTATTAATACAGTATAAATATATCTTTAGAGATAAAGAGTAAGGGTTATAACCGGTTAATTAATAGTTGCTGTGGTGCACCACAAGAGCTTAAACTAGCAGTCTGTAAGTTGGCACTAAAGAAAATAAGGACACCAAGAACTATTGACCTAGCTTGTGGGAAGGACAGGGAAACATTTCATAATTTGGAAACATTACTATATGAACAAGGTAATGACTGTCTTGACATTTGTCCTAGAACTGACCTTAAGAAAGAGTCCACATATATGCCCTCTTTTTCCACCATCCCCAACATTTCAGTATTTGTGCAGAGTGTCTCTAAACAATTTGCACAAATACAGACTACTGAAATAATTAATTATAATCTATCCAATGAGGAACGAAAAGCTCTACAGGTTTTGATTAATCACAAATAACTTGTCATTAAACCGTCCGACAAAGGCGGAAATGTTGTAGTATTGGATCAAGACTACTATATTAGTAAAGCCAGGCACCAACTAACTGATATTGATCAATATATCCAAGTGACAAGTAATGATTTAAAAAAAAAAAAAATAATCACATACTGAATTACTGTTTCTTTTGAATGACGCTAGGAGATCAAACTTAATTAGTAGCCAAGAACATGGCTACCTGTATAATGCCAAGCCCAAAATTCCTGTATTCAATTGGATTCCAAAACTGCATAAGTCCCTTACTAAACCTCCGGGACGCCCCATCATCTCAGGGATAGATGGACCCACTGAAGGGGTTAGCAGGTATGTGGACTTTTTCTTGCAGCCATTTGTGACTGAGCTAAGGACATTTGTCCAAGACTCTACTGACGTCATCAAGAAATTGGATGGCATTACAGTAATGGAAAATACTAGATTAGTCTCTCTAGACGTTGAGTCGTTATATTCTTCCATCCCACATCCTGTAGGATTTAAAGCAAGTAAATCTTTTCTTGACACAAGGGGCTTAGGGTATGACAAACACACACAATTTGTAACTCAATTGTTACAATTCATCTTGGAGAATAAAACTTTTTTGTTTAATGGCAGATACTACAAACAAAAATGCGGAACAGTCGTGGGTGCCACATGCACCCCTACCTATGCATGTCTACACCTTGGTTGGTGGTAAAATAACATTGTGTTTGGCGAACATGCAGCCTGGGTGGAGAAGCATATAGTGGATAGATAAGTTAAATTCTTGTAGTCAGTAAGACTGAGCACTGGTATGCTAGTATCTTTGAGAAGATGCCTCCATTCCTTGAGTGACAAAATTATGGCCAGTAATTCCCTGTCGCCAATTTCATAATTACACTCCGCTGGAGACAATTTCTTAGAGAAGAAACCGCACGGATGCAAGGAACTGTCAGGCGTAGTACGTTGCGACAAGAGGGCACCTACTTCAGTCTCAGATGCATAAACCTCAAGAATGAAAGGCAGGACAGGGTTAGGATGAGCCAGAACTGGAGCAGCAGCAAAGGCAGTCTTAAGACTATCAAAGGCCTTAATGGCAGTAGGTGACCAATGGAGTGGATCATTCTCTTTACGGGTCATGTCTGTGATAGGTTTGACCAAGGAAGAAAAGTTTTTAATAAACTTTCTATAGTAATTGGTCGAAGTCCAAAAAACATTGAATAGACCGAAGACCAACTGGGCGAGGCCACTGCAGAACTGCAGACAACTTGTCAGGATCCATGGAGAACCCTGCAACGGAGATAAAATAACCTAGGAAGGTTACTTTAGACTGATGGAACTCACATTTCTCGAGTTTACAAAACTGGCCGTTCTCACGTAGTCTCTGAAGAACCCGTGTAACATCAGAACGATGAGCCTCAAGTGTGGGTGAGTGTGTGAGGATGTCGTCTAAGTACACTACAACAAACTGTTGCAACATATCTCGTAGGACATCATTAATAAATTCCTGGAAAACAGCAGGAGCATTACATAGGCCAAAGGGCATTACAAGATACTCATAATGCCCGCTCCTGGTGTTAAATGCTGTTTTCCATTTGTGGCCCTCCTTGATCCTAACAAGATTGTACGCTCCTCTCAAATCAAGTTTAGAAAAGCCTGTAGCTCCCTTGAGGTGGTCAAAGAGTTCCGTAATGAGAGAAATAGGGTAAGCATTCTTAATTGTAAGACGATTAAGACCCCTATAATCGATGCATGGTCTTAACTCGCCACCCTTTTTCTTCACAATGAATAAGCCAGCCCCTGAAGGAGAGCAGGATTTGCGGATAAGCCCCCGCGACAGAGCATCAGCAACATACTCCTCCATAGCACAATTCTCTGCAACAGACAGAGGGTAAACCTGGCTCCGAGGAGGAATGACTCCGGGTTGCAGGTCTATGGCACAATCGTAAGACTGGTGAGGAGGCAACGTACCGGCATGCACCTTGTCAAAAACGTCTAGGAATTCTCGGTACTCCTCTTGCAATTGAGATACTGAAGAAGTGCACAAGACTTTAACTGGTTTCTGAAGACAAGTAGAAATACATTGCGGAGACCATGACAAAATTTCGTACTTGCGCCAGTTGAGACTGGGATTGTGCTTTTGGAGCCAGGGATAACCCAGAACAACTGGAAAATGTGGAGAGTTTATCACCTGGAACTGGAGGGTTTCAGTAATGGATAATGGAGCAGTTTTGTGAGTAACGAGTGCAGGCTGAAGGGGTCTGCCATCAATGGCCTCAATAGCAAGTGGAACAGACCGAGGCAAAACAGGAATGGAGTGCTTTGATACAAAAGCACTGTCAATGAAATAGCCCGCAGCACCGGAGTCAACAAGAGCCTGTGTGACTATGGAGGAGTCCACCCAGGAAAGGACAACCGTGACCAAAGTTTTCTCTTTTAGAAGTTCCAGGGACGAGGATAAACCACCCAAGGTCTGCCCCCGACAGGACCTTAGGTGCAAGCGTTTCCCGGCCATGTAGGACAAGACTTTAAAAGGTGGCCCTGTAACCCGCAGAGCCCCTCCCTTCTCCTGAAGGCCCTCTCCGCTGCGGAGAGACACGTGAATCCCAACTGCATTGGCTCAGCAGTACCTGGTGACTTGGTACCAGGAGGCATGGGAGGAGAGGGAGGCATGGGTGGGAACAAACACGTAGGAGACAACGGAACAGGAGGCTTCCCAAGCGCTCCTTGAAAGAGGGCCTCTCTTTGAGTCTGATGTCAATTAGGATAAAAAAAGACACCAATGCCTCGAGATCCTCTGGTAAATCTCTGGCAGCAACTTCGTCTTTAATCGCATCAGAAAGCCCATGAAAGAAGGCGGCAACAAGGGCTTCATTGTTCCAACCTACCTCTGCGGCAAGCGTATGGAACTCAATGACATACTGAGCAAGAGATCTTGTACCTTGCTGAATGGACATGAGTTGTTTTGCAGCAGAGGAGGAGCGAGCCAGAACATTAAATACCCTTCGAAAGGAGACCACAAATTCAGGCTAATTTGAAATCACAGGTTTATTAGTCTCCCACAAGGGATTAGCCCAGGAAAGAGTTGTGTCAGAGAGTAACAAGATGAGAAATCCCACTTTAGCTCTGTCAGAGGGAAACGCCTGAGGTAACATCTCAAAGTAAATGCCCACCTGGTTCAAAAACTCTTTGCACTGAATAGGATCACCTCCATATCGCTGAGGTAGAGGTGCAGAACCGGACATGCTACTGACAGGACTAGGTGCAGCAGCGGAAACAGGAGCAGCCACAATTTGCGGGACACTTTGGTCCAAATGTGCAGTGCGAATCAGCAGGGTTTGCATGTCTAGTGCAAATTGATCCAAACGGTGATCCTGTTCATCCATCCTTAAAATGATGGTAGAAAAAGGTCGATTATTAGCACCATCAGGATTCAAGGCCCTTGCGTAATGTCAGGGTGCCAGGAATCAGACTGAGACGAGAAGTGCAAAAATAATCACACCTTTATTAATAAAAAAAAAAAAAAAAAAAGTCCACGAGTCAAATAACAAGCCAGGAGTCAAAGCCAGAGCTGGTAGTAAGATGAGCCGAGTCAGGAGCCAAAGAGGATAGTCAGACGAGCCGAGTCAGGAGCCAAAGTGAGTAGTCAGACGAGCCTGAATCAGGAACAAGGAGAACAGCAGAGTCAGGAACAACCTAGGGAACAGGAACCAGGAGGGACGTCAGACAGCAAGGTAATACACAGGAATTGGAACTCACAAACAGGTCTGAGACAACGCAAAGGGCAAAGCATACTTAACAGAGGCCCTTTAAATAATAAGTGATGACATCACAATTCTGAGACTGCAACCTGTCTCACACTGATGATGTACACCAGTCTGACCATAAGAGGGAGTGTAGGAAATGAGCAGCATCACACACTCTGCACCAGACTCAGCAAAAGAGGTGAGTAACATGGCTGTCAGCAGCACATAGCAAACAAAGCAGGGAAAAAACCCTGACAGGTTGCTGCTCTGGCTGTTGCCAGGAATGTGGCGGTTACTGTGAGCATGTGGCGATGATGTCATCACCGCAAGTCTCTTCCTCTTAAGCCGGATCCTTTGAGCTGCTTGGCGTGAATCGGCACTTATGTAAGTACTTGCAGTGCTTACATACACTGCCCAAGTATAGGTGTTGCTTCATGTACTCCTGGGTGTTGTGTTACTGTATGCTGGATTGCTATTCTGTTATTGAACGCTGCCTGTCTGACCACTCTGCTTGCTTAACCCCTGAACTACTGGATTGCCATATTGTTGCTGAACTCTGCCTGTCTGACCATTCTATTGGTTTACCCCTGAACTGTTACACTGCTGGATTTCCTTTGATGCTGATACCCGCCTGTTCCTGCTCTTTCTATTGGTTCACCCCTGAACTGCTTTACTGCTGGATTGTGTTCCTGTTGCCAGACTCAGCCTGTCTTGACCATTCTCTGTCTTCTTCTTATTGCCCTGAAGGACTACCCTGTCTACCGTGAGTACTGCTTACCTCATTTCACTAACTTACTCTGCTCTGGGATATTTGCTATCATTCCACTTGACGCCGGGATAAGAAGACTACTGGCCAAGTTTAGTGTGATAGAGAGATATCCCATGAGCATTACATTATACTTGGGCAATGGCCCCAAATGAGGTAGCAAGAGTAGTCACTCTTCAGTGATAGTTGCTGGGAACCCATACCATACACTTGAATATATAAATGTCCACAGCACTGTATCATTCAAAATATTTTATTCTCTGTACATAACAGGAGTGGCAACACTCGAAACGTCGCTGTTTGAGTACCTGTTATGTACAGAGAATAAAATATTTTGAATGATACAGTGCTGTGGACATTTATATATTCACTATTGGAATTGGGGAGATTTGGCAGGACCCTGTCTTCACGAGCACTGCACTCCTGAGTTGCTGTACTAATCGTTGTACATATTATCATACCATACACTTGCAGAGTGTGGATTCTAAACCAGAGGCTTTCCTCTGGTTGCAGAGAAGAACGCTGCTCCTGTTGTTACACAGCTGGTACCTGCTGCTAGTGCTGCAGCTTCTTCCCCTGCTTCTGGAAGTATACCCCGGATACCATTACCTGACAGGTATGATGGTACTACCGACTGTAGGGGTTTTCTCAACCAGTGCAGGCTGCACTTTTGCAATGATCCTCACATATTCCAGTCTCATCAGTCAAAGGACACTTTTATAATTTTTTACCCTAGTCTGGGTCTCTCCCCTTTGGAGCAGAGTGCTCAACTCTGGTACAAGTAAAGAAAAACACTTATTAAACAGCGCTTACTTCCAAACAGGAAAAAGTTATTTATCACTGTTACTGATTGGTGTTCAGTATGACTATCAGCTGTATGCTGACTGTGTCAGATACTACCCAAATATACAGACTAAAATTAGTCCTATATTCATGTGAAATGCAATAAATTAAAACTGAACTTTATATCATTGGAACCCTACAAAACATACAATAATAAAAAATATATAAATAATTACCAAACCTGGTACAGCTGTTTACTGGTGGTGTCCTGCGTGCCGCCCGGAGTATGATAGAATCCATAGATCTGTAGAAAACAAAGCGCAACCAAACTCAAGTGCAGGTAGATAACATAAGACACACCACACTAATGAATTGCACTTACAATGTGAACTATTTTATTGCGCACTGCAACATATCCCAATCATCGAAATAAAAGTGTGGAAAACACAGTCCGTGTGACAAAAAAAGTCTCTTTCTTTCCTCCAAGTGAGTCTCTAGATACAATACTCACTACGTGTATGATTGTATCCCTTGGAGGCTTCCGTACTTGCATCTTGAATTACGATAGCCGTGCTGGAAAGGGGATACCCAATGTCTTTGCTGCAAAGTACTACGGATCCTCAGGTAGCTCCAAATTAGCCTCAACGCGTTTCAACCGCCAACGTGCGATCTTTCTCAAGAGGTGATGTGTCTGTAGTCGCAATAGACATTCTTATATAGCAACCAGTCTTTTCCTATTCGTGCACCGATGCTTCTCATTCCTTTATTCTATTATATATTGCGCTTTAATCTGTAAATAACTCAAACATAACTTAAAACACAGCTTTAAAAGTAAAATTATTAAATAAATATATCATTTAATAAAACCACTTAAAAAACACCATTGAGGATAAGTAAATATTAAAAACATACATACTAAGCCTAAACAATAAATACAAGGTTAATATGCAAAAATTCATTCCATCATTTAATAACGATTACCAGATAAACTGATAAACTTGGGGAAAAACCATTAAGTTTCTATATCAAATCGATTGCAACATACAAAATACAAATAAATATTAAAAACATAAATACTAATATGAAAAACATGAGTATAAAATTTTATATACAAAACTTCATTCCAACATTTGGTGAAAATTCATAGGGAAACTTATAAATACGCCCATTTGATATACAACAGGCAATTATGCTTAAAATTGATTAAGACAGAGTATTATTTGTGCTATCCATTTACATGGTACTTATGTACTTATATAATTCATAGTACCCAAATTGGAATAAAGAGCTGGTTAGTTGATATAATACACAATCTGATATAAACAAGAAGCATATATTAAAAAGCACATATGATACAAACCTACTTAGGTGCATCACTAAAAACTCTCCTCCTAATTATGCAAAGCAATTTTACATGAAAGCAGCCAAATTTAAATCCACATTGAGACCCCCTGGGCACATACAATTAGGTTTCTGTATCCAGTAGATCTCTCGTTTGCGGAGAGCAAGTAATCTATTTTGTCTATTAGGAGGGATCCAATCAATGACTTGAATTTTTAAAGATCTAGAATTCTCACCATGTACATCTCTATAATGAAGGGGAACACTGTGGTTATCTACTTTGTTTTTGATGTTGTTCAAATGTTCCGAAAATCTATGCCTGATCTTCCTTTTAGTATGACCCACATACATGAGATCACACCCACAAGTTAGCAGGTAGACCACATGCATGAAATCACAAGTACAACGACTCTGGATTTGAAACTCGAGTGTGATCACTATTTGTAAAGATGGGTTCGGTCTTAACATGCTTACACATTCCACAATTACGTTTACCGCACTTATAGGTACCCTCTTTTAAGCTCAACCAATTGCTCCTGGTAGATGTTATTTTTTCTTTTTTGGTAGGTTTTAATTTACTTGGGACTAATAGATTCTTTAGGCTTCTTCCTTTCTTGAAGGTAATTAGTGGATTATTTGTCAATGACGGTGCTAATAAACTGTCTGATTTTAGGATTCAAGAAAAAACAATTTGGCTGACAAGATCACCTATTCATACAGTCCCCAAAATTATGTATACTATGTTGGGAAAAGGTGCTGGTACTTAGGGAGTGTAATGGCACATGTGATAAAACACGTATGTGATACACAACAAAGTTGTTGTCAATTAATTCCTTGATACAGTTCAGCCTGTGTGTTTAGAGCAATATAGTTGTTGAATAGTGAGTTGATGCATACACCGCTTCATACGGTACAATCCGTGTAAGACACTGGGTAACAGAGCTTAATATTGTGTAGTGAATTACTTAGCCAATTATACAGCAATATATAGCAATCACCGCCCTGCCACAGTGTTATCCGTGTACTCACAGTCAATTCTGAGGGAGACTGGCGACTCCGGTGATCCTGGGCTGTCTCGCGGTTCCTTCCTCTGGGTTTACTTGCGGATATGCCTAACACCGCTCGCCAAACAAACTCCTCTCCAACAGGTAGATCCAAACACACACAGGCCTTGGCGTGACTCACTGCTGACGTTAACAATCCTGATTGGTTAACCGTTGCACACCTTCCTTCCTCCCATTGGACAATAAGTACCAGCACTCACTCCTTTAATCCGATCCACGGTGAAACGGCAAAATGAATCCAAAAATGATAGAACAGGTCCGGGGTCAGATTTAAAAAATCAAAAACTTTATTGTAACAATTTAAAATCCAAACATGGGGACAGAACACAGAAAGTCCAAAACACCTAGAACTGTGGCTTACGCGTTTCGGCCGTAGCCTTACTCATAGCCAATATCACATTGCTAATCAATTCAGTTTAAAAAAGGCCCCCCTGGGCTGTGATTGGTTCAAAAACAATAGGCGTGTTTGAACTTTGATTAGTTTCCTGTGAAACTTAACAAGTGTCAACTACAAGTCAAACCAGCATAATAAAGCAATGATTATAAGGCATTTCACAGACAAATATATATAAAAGAATAGAACTGCAAACACTGTATATCGGCTTTCTCTAATGTAAAACCTAACCTTTAGAGTTATCCTAATGTATCATATTGCAGTGTTTATAAATTGAAACTGACCTGTTACTAATAAAAGTTATACCAGTCTCAAATATGTAATACTCTATGTATATATAAATGACTATCCTAAAGCTGTAAGTGAAAAAATGTCAATAAGTGTACAGCAAACCCAATCTATAAATCTATGGATTAAATGTTGTTAGGTGTATCAAAATACATATGTCAATGAGTATGACTTAATGCCTAAGGATGGAACAAATACATAAATCAGAATGAAATTTTAATTTAATTTTAATATACTCCTTTGAATCCAAAAGAGCTAAGGGATATCTGTCTGAATTATTCCCAATAATTAATTAGATCATATTGGGAATTTAAGCCTTTGGGGTATCTGCTTTCCAGCTGGAAAATCCAGAACATTTCTCGTTTTTCTAACAGTTTTTCTTTGTCACCCCCCCTCTGGGGGGTAATCACTTGTTCAATGGCCTTCCATCTTAGTGAAGCAATACTATTGCGATGTTTTGTGACAAAGTGCTGCACAATTGGAGTGGTTGCTTTACCCACTTTGATGGTACTAAAATGTTCCCGCATACGGGATCTTACGTCTCTAGTCGTAAGTCCTATATATTGGACCTGACATTGTGTACACTCCAACATATAAATGACATTGCTAGATGAACAGTTAAGACATCTTTCAATGTCATATGTTTTGCCTGTGACTGTAGAGGAAAAGGTAGTTGTTATATCCATATAATCACATGGTTTACACCTGGTGTGTCCACATCTAAACATGCCCCTATGTTGTAGCCATGAACTAGTTGGTTGTTTAGTAGGTTTTAGTTTGGAAGGGGAGAGTATGTTGCCAAGTGTACAGGCCCTTCTGTATGAGCATCTCAGACCATTATCAACAGTGTCAATTAATTTATCATCAGCCCTTAACATGCCATAATGTTTCCGAACTATACCACAAATTTGTTGGTATTGAGCACTAAATGTGGTAACAAATGTGACTCCCTTATGTTCGGATGAGGCGATATCACCACTTTTAGGGGTGAGCAAAGATCTTCTATCTAGGTGTTTAACCTCATTTATAGCCTTGGTTATGTCTGAATTTTTGTAGCCCCTCTCTTTGAGGCGACTCACTAGATCTTCCGACTGTTTTTCATATGTTTGTGGATCAGAACAGTTTCGTTTAAGTCTAATCAGCTGTCCCTTTGCTATCGCATATCGCAGCTGCCATCCTAAGCATGTCCCTTATGCGATAGCAAAGGGACAGCTGATTAGACTTAAACGAAACTGTTCTGATCCACAAACATATGAAAAACAGTCGGAAGATCTAGTGAGTCGCCTCAAAGAGAGGGGCTACAAAAATTCAGACATAACCAAGGCTATAAATGAGGTTAAACACCTAGATAGAAGATCTTTGCTCACCCCTAAAAGTGGTGATATCGCCTCATCCGAACATAAGGGAGTCACATTTGTTACCACATTTAGTGCTCAATACCAACAAATTTGTGGTATAGTTCGGAAACATTATGGCATGTTAAGGGCTGATGATAAATTAATTGACACTGTTGATAATGGTCTGAGATGCTCATACAGAAGGGCCTGTACACTTGGCAACATACTCTCCCCTTCCAAACTAAAACCTACTAAACAACCAACTAGTTCATGGCTACAACATAGGGGCATGTTTAGATGTGGACACACCAGGTGTAAACCATGTGATTATATGGATATAACAACTACCTTTTCCTCTACAGTCACAGGCAAAACATATGACATTGAAAGATGTCTTAACTGTTCATCTAGCAATGTCATTTATATGTTGGAGTGTACACAATGTCAGGTCCAATATATAGGACTTACGACTAGAGACGTAAGATCCCGTATGCGGGAACATTTTAGTACCATCAAAGTGGGTAAAGCAACCACTCCAATTGTGCAGCACTTTGTCACAAAACATCGCAATAGTATTGCTTCACTAAGATGGAAGGCCATTGAACAAGTGATTACCCCCCAGAGGGGGGGTGACAAAGAAAAACTGTTAGAAGAACGAGAAATGTTCTGGATTTTCCAGCTGGAAACCAGATACCCCAAAGGCTTAAATTCCCAATATGATCTAATTAATTATTGGGAATAATTCAGACAGATATCCCTTAGCTCTTTTGGATTCAAAGGAGTATATTAAAATTAAATTAAAATTTCATTCTGATTTATGTATTTGTTCCATCCTTAGGCATTAAGTCATACTCATTGACATATGTATTTTGATACACCTAACAACATTTAATCCATAGATTTATAGATTGGGTTTGCTGTACACTTATTGACATTTTTTCACTTACAGCTTTAGGATAGTCATTTATATATACATAGAGTATTACATATTTGAGACTGGTATAACTTTTATTAGTAACAGGTCAGTTTCAATTTATAAACACTGCAATATGATACATTAGGATAACTCTAAAGGTTAGGTTTTACATTAGAGAAAGCCGATATACAGTGTTTGCAGTTCTATTCTTTTATATATATTTGTCTGTGAAATGCCTTATAATCATTGCTTTATTATGCTGGTTTGACTTGTAGTTGACACTTGTTAAGTTTCACAGGAAACTAATCAAAGTTCAAACACGCCTATTGTTTTTGAACCAATCACAGCCCAGGGGGGCCTTTTTTAAACTGAATTGATTAGCAATGTGATATTGGCTATGAGTAAGGCTACGGCCGAAACGCGTAAGCCACAGTTCTAGGTGTTTTGGACTTTCTGTGTTCTGTCCCCATGTTTGGATTTTAAATTGTTACAATAAAGTTTTTGATTTTTTAAATCTGACCCCGGACCTGTTCTATCATTTTTGATTTTAGGATTCCCCAATGTTTCTTAAAAACATCTTTAATGATTTCATGGCCTTCATTGAAAGTTGTAATAAATCTGATCTGGTCTTTATTCTGTCTATTTCATTGTTTTTGGCTCCTATGTGTCCTACAATCCCCCTCTTTCCCTAGTTTGCCCTAGAGCCTTCAATCTAGAATTTTCTATAAATGCAGGGTCATATCTCTTTTCCTTAAATTTATTAGCCAAGATGTCTGCCTCCTTGTTAAAATCTCCTATGGAACTGCAATTTCTTCTGAGTCTTAGGAATTGACTATATGGTATATTGTCTTTCCAATTTCGTTGATGGGCACTCCTATCATCAATGAAACTGTTTCTCTCAGTGGGTTTTCTAAAATTTGATACTGCTGCTTTGTTTCAGTTTTGGAGTGGTTCTCAGTAAATTTTAGGTTATAATTATTGTTATTAATATATTCAATGAATTCATTGACCATATTTAAATCACCTTCCCATAGGATTATCACATTGTCAATATACTGTATCTCTGATATTTGACTATATTGTCACTGAAGCGGTGGGGTTTCCAAATATATTCATTTTCGAAGGTGTGCATATACAGGTTTGCATATGATGGGGCAAATGTGGTACCCATCGTGGTGCCTTTAATTTGTCTGTAATACACACCTTCGAAGATGAAATATTTAAAATTCATTAGGCAGGGTTCTAGGAGCAAAATGTAAACCCCTACTGAGTAGATTGATGTCATTGTTATCTAAATCCATTTTAGCCAAATTGAAGATACTCAGTCTCTCCCTTCCTCTCTGCTGCCTTCTGTTTGGTTGCTTTAACTCTAAGTCCACCCCTGATTCCTCTCTTTTTCTAGTGTTCTTTTGTTTGTTTCTTTGTCTCTAAGTCTACTGGATGGGGACTCCTCTGATCTGAAAAGCTGTCCTGCTCGACTGTTCCCTAAAAAAGAATTCCTAGGTGTAAGT
This sequence comes from Bombina bombina, assembly GCF_027579735.1. Taxonomy (NCBI): domain Eukaryota; kingdom Metazoa; phylum Chordata; class Amphibia; order Anura; family Bombinatoridae; genus Bombina; species Bombina bombina. The sequence goes on along the minus strand of NC_069503.1, from coordinate 363,356,598 downwards.
ATCCTTTCTCTTTCTGAGTGTTCCTCAAATTCATTCTTGTTCCAACTCTGTTTAGGCTTAGGCCCCTGTTCATACCAGATATCCTCTCTGTATGTTTCCTTATTAGAATCAAGGATTTGGAATCTATTGGTGGTTTAAGGTTGAGGACGAGTGTAGTTATGTCCTCCTCTACTAGTATTATCATTATACCGCAAATTATCATTTTGGTTGTAATTACCTTTTGAGTTTGAATATTGGTTGGAAAGAGGGGGATTGTAGGACACATAGGAGCCAAAAACAACGAAATAGACAGAATAAAGACCAGATCAGATATATTACAACTTTCAATGAAGGGCATAAAATCATTAATTATGTTTTTAAGAAACATTGGGGAATCCTAAAATCAGACAGTTTATTAGCACCGTCATTGACAAATAATCCACTAATTACCTTCAAGAAAGGAAGAAGCCTAAAGAATCTATTAGCCCCAAGTAAATTAAAACCTACCAAAAAATAAATAAAAATAACATCTACCAGGAGCAATTGGTTGAGCTTAAAAGAGGGCACCTATAAGTGCGGTAAACTTAATTGTGGAATGTATAAGCATGTTAAGACCTAACCCATCTTTACAAATAGTGATCACACTCGAGAGTTTCAAATCGAGAGTCGTTTTACTTGTGATTTCACGCATGTGGTCTACCTGCTAACTTGTGGGTGTGACCTCATGTATGTGGGTCGCACTAAAAGGAAGATCAGGAGTAGATTTGCGGAACATTTGAACAACATCAAAAACAAAGTAGATAACCACGGTGTTCCCCTTCATTATAGAGATGTACATGGGGTGATTCTAGATCTTTAAAAATTCAAGTAATTGATTGGATCGCTCCTAATAGACAAAATAGATTTCTTGCTCTCCGCAAACGAGAGACCTACTGGATACAGAAACTTTATTGTCTGTGCCCAGGGGGTCTCAATGTGGATTTAGATTTGGCTGCTTTCATGTAAAATTGCTTTGCATAATTAGGAGGGGAGATTTTAGTGATACACCTAAGTAGGTCTGTATCATATGTGCTTTTTAATATATGCTTCTTGTTTATATCAGATTGTGTATTATATCAACTAACCAGCTCTTTATTCCAATTTGGGTACTATGAATTATATAAAGTACCATGTAAATGGATAGCACGAATAATACTCTGTCTTAATCAATTTTAAGCATAATTGCCTGTTGTATATCAAATGGGCGTATTTATAAGTTTCCCTATGAATTTTCACCAAATGTTGGAATGAAGTTTTGTATATAAAATTTTATACTCATGTTTTTCATATTAGTATTTATGTTTTTAATATTTATTTGTATTTTGTATGTTGCAATCGATTTGATATAGAAACTTAATGGTTTTTCCCCAAGTTTATCAGTTTATCTGGTAATCGTTATTAAATGATGGAATTAATTTTTGCATATTAACCTTGTATTTATTGTTTAGGCTTAGTATTAGGATAAACCACCCAAGGTCTGCCCCCGACAGGACCTTAGGTGTGAGCGTTTACCGACCGTGTAGGACAAGACTTCAAAAGGTGGCCCTGTAACCCACAATAGAGGCAGAGCCCCTCCCTCCTCTTAAAGGCCCTCTCCGTCATGGAGAGACACGTGAATCCCAACTACATCGGCTCAGCAGTACCTGGTGACTCGGGACCAGGAGCCAATATTTACTTATCCTCAATGGTGTTTTTTAAGTGGTTTTATTAAATGATATATTTATTAAATAATTTTACTTTTACAGCTGTGTTTTAAGTTATGTTTGAGTTATTTACAGATTAAAGCGCAATATGTAATAGAATAAAGGAATGACAAGCATTGGTGCACGAATAGGAAAAGACTGGTTGCTATATAAGAATGTCTATTGCGACTACAGACACATCACCTCTTGAGAAAGACCGCACGTTGGCAGTTGAAACGCGTTGAGGCTAATTTGGAGCTACCTGAGGATCCGTAGTACTTTGCAGCAAAGACATTGGGTATCCCCTTTCCAGCATGGCTATCGTAATTCAAGCTGCAAGTACGGAAGACTGCAAGGGATACAATCATACACGTAGTGAGTACTGCATCTAGAGACTCACTTGGAGGAAAGAAAGAGACTTTTTTTGTCACACGGACTGTGTTTTCCACACTTTTATTCCGATGATTGGGATATGTTGCAGTGCGCAATAAAATAGTTCACATTGTAAGTGCAATTCATTAGTGTGGTGTGTCTTATGTTATCTACCTGCACTTGAGTCTGGTTGCGCTTTTTTTTCTACAGATCTCTGAGTGCTCAACTCCAGAACGATGCTGATGCTTTAATTTCGGCTTTATCTTCTGTGTTTGGGACCTCCGGCTGCGCTTCAGCTGCAGAGTACTCTGTCTTGGATCTCCGCCAGAGCAAGAGAACTGTGGCACAATACGCCATTGAGTTTCGCACCTTGGCACTTGAGACCAGTTGGGATGGCAGTGCTCTGGAGGCGGCCTTTAGGAGAGGTTTGCATGAGTGCATCAAGGACGAGCTTACTTATCGTGATGTTCCTTCTTCCCTGGATGAATTCATACCACTTTGTATCAGTCTAGATTCTCGCTTTCAGGAGAGACAAGCTGAGAGAGACAGAACTCGTAGAACCCTTCCCTCTCATCCTCCTACTTGTCCGGGCTCTAGACTATCCCCTTTCCCTTCAGCACCTCCAGTTACCTCTGTAGAGGAACCCATGGATCTCTCCTCCTTCAAGCCCACAGAATCTGAAAGACAGAGAAGAAGGAGATTGAGACTGTGGTTCTGTAACATATCTCAGCCTAATGTCACTATCCCTTTAAGAAATCCTTTTCTGACTGCTGCATTTGGGCAGTATTCACATTCAGCCTGCCTGCCTGATTAATCATTCATGCACCTGATTACCTCAGCCTCTTTTTAAGCCTTCTCCGGTCTAATGTGCCTTGCATTAACATTGAAGTTGTGATCCTGAACAGAGGTCTGTGACTGTTTCCTGCATGAACTTAGCAACTATTCCAAGATACAGCATTTCCTATTACCTATGCAAAATATCATCAAACCGCAAGTATCAAAAATATCTCCATTCTGTTTCCTGGACACAGCTACTTAACAATCTCTGAACTTTATTATAATTCAACTATGCTTTTGCTTACCATCACTCTCTAATTACAACAGCATCTTACTCAGAACTTTATAACTATTTCTCTGCTACAAGTTGTCATTGCTGAAATATCCTGCTGCAAATATGTTAACATATTCTGAACTCTGCATCTATGTATTCAATTAAAAGCTTTCCTGTGATTCTCCAATATATGTTCAAACAGTAATTAATGCCTTAAACTTAACTTTCACCTGTGCTGCTCTGCTAATTACTGACATACAGCTCATTATAATAATATGTACTGTGAACCTGCAATAAACCAAGTTTGCATCTAAATGCACAAACAGTAATTAATGCCTAAACTTGCAGCTTGTCTAAGTACCTGTGCAGCTGTGCTTTAACTCTGACATACAGCTTTATATAATATTATGTACTGTGAACCTGCAACAATCCTTAGTTTGCATCTAAGTGTCAAACTTTCACCAGATTACTCTGAAGCCTGAACATTCCACTTTGCTATATTTCTCTCTCATTGAATCCTGCAGTTACTTCTATTAACTAACTATAAGTCACAGTGAACTCAGAATATATTGTATACAAATGTTGCACTCTCCATTTATTCTACAATAACTTCTAGCAACTATGAATCACAGAATATCATCTATCCACGTCCAGGATACTCTTCCCCGGGTCAGGGGTCGGTGTCTTCAAATCCCTACCACTGCCCCGAGGGTCTGTTTCCTGAGCGCATGTACACCGGATCATGACAGAATGTTAATGCCTAAAAAAGGGATCCGCAGTGGTAGTGGATGCACCGACCCTCAAAGGAAAATAAAAAATTACAACATAACTCAGACCCAAGCAATCCCTAAAGGAAAAACAGAAGATTTTCAAACTTTAAAAAATTTAAAGACACAGTACTCCCATTCTAGACAATCCTCTACTCATGTTCGTGGTTACCATTTTGGTGAAACTGATCCTGAATCTGACTATGAAAATGAAGAGGATTTAACCATAGCTTCAGCAGAAAAAAATCAGATCTTTAAAGATTTAAAGAGACAGAACCACTTTTCTAGAATTTCATCTGTTCCTCATGTTTGTGATTCCTATCCTGATGATACTGATTCTGAGTCTGTATATGTCAACAAGGAGGATGACTTCACAGATCCAGCTGAATTGGCATTAGACTGGTATGAGCGCAACTTTAATTCGCCACAAACTCAGACAAGACCTCAACCTATTTGCTATAATGACATCCTTGGTTGTTATATTTACAACATGGATGATACAGACAGCTCCCATCATGAAACCTCTCATGGAAATACTGATATTACCATGGATTCGTTAGATTGGACAGATTCAGAGCTGGAAGAAAGGACATCTGGTTTACAGACTGCTGTTAGGAGTAAAGGTCCGCTCAACTACTATGCTGATTTATCACATCAGAATTATGCATCCAGTGATGAAGAGGATTTCTGTTCTCAACCTTACTACAAGCCACAATGGCAGCAACTTAAGAAGCCTCATACTGGGAAGAAATCTAAGCTCTCTAAGAAAAAGAAGAAGAAGAAGAAAATCCTTCTGCCCACAGAAAATCAGAAGTGCAAAGAGGAAACTCAGCCTGATTCCCCTGTTTTAGATTCTGTTGTACCAGACCCTCTCTTGCCTCCTGACACTGTCAACACCGAGCTGGATGATGTCTATAGTCACTATCAGTCTCTTCTTAAAGCATCTAATGGTATCTCTTCTCAGACTCCACAACAACTACAAAAACTGTTTCCAACTATTGATTTCTTGCATCCCTCTCATGCTGCCTCAATACCTGTAAACCCTGTGCTAGAAGCAAAAGATAATTCTGTTCCAGATATACAACCTTTCAGTTTACCAGAGATAATCCCTGGAGAATTTAGCTCTGATATTCAAACTCAAATAAGCATGCCTGCTGAACTCCAGATAACTTCTCAGTCAGAATCTTGTGTCACAATTCCTCCGCATCTACCTGAGTGTGGCATATTGCAGTACACTTCACCTTCTCAAAATTCTTCTGTTATTGCATCTAAGAAATTGTTTCCCTTGGGAGATACTTTGCATCAACCTACATTTTCTACTACATCAGTTTCCTGTACAGGAATTCCTGATACTCAATCCTGTGAGGACAACTTTGAACCAAGTTTGCAAGTGGACATTCTTGAACCTGAAACTTGTACAAAAGTTCTTCAAGAAGATTCCCCTGTGCCCATTCCTGTTCCTGTTTTCCATGATTATACTACTAAACCTGACATCAAGGTGGACTCTCCTGTTTTTGACCCTGGTATGGGTATTCCTTTGTTTAACCCAGAAATGGGTGTAATAATACTTGATCCTGAAGATAGCCATGCCCTCTACTCAGAAGCGAGTATGGTTCTTGGCTCTAAAGTGGGTCTTGTTAATTCTTCGTTTATGAACCCTGAAGAAAGCCTTGCCCTCTGCTCAGAAGAGAGTATGGTTCCTGGCTCTAAAGTGGGTTCTTTTTCTTTCTCTATAGTTGAACCTTGCCCTGGCATGGGCATACCTTCACCTGATCCTACTGAGGATATTCCTGAACCTTGCCCAGATGTGGGTACTTCTGAACATTGCCCTGGCATGGGCATTCCTTCACCTGATCCTACTGAGGATAGTCCTGAACCTTGCCCAGATGTGGGTACTTCTGAACATTGCCCTGGCATGGGCATTCCTTCACCTGATCCTACTGAGGATATGACTGAACCTTGCCCAGATGTGGGTATTCCTGAACCTTACCCTGGTGTGGACATTCATATACCTATTCTTAGTGAGAACACTTTTGATTCTGAATCCAGTAAGGAGACATTTCATTTTGAATTAGAAGATGGCAAGAACTGGACAAATCTTGCACTCTACACTCCTATCTCCTATTTTGAAGAAAGCCCTGCTATTGCGTTAGAAGTGGCTATAGCTTTTTCTTTTGGAGTATATCTAATCCTCAGCCAAGAGGTTAATTCTGAGGATACTCAAATCTCTGACCCAAAGGTGGTTAATCTGGTTATCAATCCAGAATGCTGCATCTCTATTTCTGAAGCTGAGGAAAGCCTTTTCATATCTCTAGGACTGGCTGCCTTTTCATTGGCTATATACATGGTCATCTATCATGAAGAACATCCACCTGTCTACCCTCAGAATGATTCTGTGGTAGGAAGCTCATTGTATGTTACGTTCATGCATTCTCACGATGACTACAAAAAAGTTGACTTCAAGTTTTGCTCTCATCATTGTCAAGATCTTTTGATACCTGAATTACATGGCCTTTACTTCGTCATTCAACTTTTTCAAGAGATCTCCAACCCTCCTTTCTTGATTTCCGATTGGACTCACTACCTCCATACACCTACTACCGATTCTCCATATCAATTTTGTTCTCTCTCCTTTTGGATTGTATTGGGCGCCCGGAGGTCGCCTTTAAGGAGGGGAATCTGTAACATATCTCAGCCTAATGTCACTATCCCTTTAAGAAATCCTTTTCTGACTGCTGCATTTGGGCAGTATTCACATTCAGCCTGCCTGCCTGATTAATCATTCATGCACCTGATTACCTCAGCCTCTTTTTAAGCCTTCTCCGGTCTAATGTGCCTTGCATTAACATTGAAGTTGTGATCCTGAACAGAGGTCTGTGACTGTTTCCTGCATGAACTTAGCAACTATTCCAAGATACAGCATTTCCTATTACCTATGCAAAATATCATCAAACCGCAAGTATCAAAAATATCTCCATTCTGTTTCCTGGACACAGCTACTTAACAATCTCTGAACTTTATTATAATTCAACTATGCTTTTGCTTACCATCACTCTCTAATTACAACAGCATCTTACTCAGAACTTTATAACTATTTCTCTGCTACAAGTTGTCATTGCTGAAATATCCTGCTGCAAATATGTTAACATATTCTGAACTCTGCATCTATGTATTCAATTAAAAGCTTTCCTGTGATTCTCCAATATATGTTCAAACAGTAATTAATGCCTTAAACTTAACTTTCACCTGTGCTGCTCTGCTAATTACTGACATACAGCTCATTATAATAATATGTACTGTGAACCTGCAATAAACCAAGTTTGCATCTAAATGCACAAACAGTAATTAATGCCTAAACTTGCAGCTTGTCTAAGTACCTGTGCAGCTGTGCTTTAACTCTGACATACAGCTTTATATAATATTATGTACTGTGAACCTGCAACAATCCTTAGTTTGCATCTAAGTGTCAAACTTTCACCAGATTACTCTGAAGCCTGAACATTCCACTTTGCTATATTTCTCTCTCATTGAATCCTGCAGTTACTTCTATTAACTAACTATAAGTCACAGTGAACTCAGAATATATTGTATACAAATGTTGCACTCTCCATTTATTCTACAATAACTTCTAGCAACTATGAATCACAGAATATCATCTATCCACGTCCAGGATACTCTTCCCCGGGTCAGGGGTCGGTGTCTTCAAATCCCTACCACTGCCCCGAGGGTCTGTTTCCTGAGCGCATGTACACCGGATCATGACAGGTTCTAACTCACACCAACTAAAGAACTGTGATATTCTGCCATGAAAAGCCAATGCTTAGAGGATAAAACTGGGGTACCTCTAAGCGTAGTCTCTACTAAATAACCTCACCCCTCTCGGATCCTGGTACCTGTTAACCTTACCTTCCTTCAGAATTATGTCCACACTCAAGCCTTCGTTGATTCAGGGGCAGCTGGAAATTTTCTTTATCAGCGTTTTATGATTCAGGCAGGGTTGCCTCTTCTGCAGAAAAAACAATGTCTTAAAATAACTACTCTGGATGGCACTCCTCTTGGATCAGGGTTAATCCATTTCGAATCAGCACCCCTAACCCTGACTGTGGGAGTCCTTCATACTAAACAGTTGCAGTTCAATGTCATTCATTCCCCAGCACAGCCTGTTATCCTTGGTCTTCCTTGGCTTTGTATACACAACCCCCAATTCGACTAGACTGAGGGACAGTTGGCCTCCTGGGGTACATCCTGCTTGTGTTTGGCGAACATGCAGCCTGGGTGGAGAAGCATGTGGACCTATGGATCCGCTATGTCGATGACATTTTAATTTTGTGGGAAGGGACTGAACAGAAAAATTTCTGACTTATAAAGGATATAATGGGTTGACTGTGGAATTCATTAAGATTGCTTTTGTATTTTTGCTGTCACGCTGCTTCCTGCGCCGCCCTGGCTGTTGCCAGGGACGCGGCGGTTGCTACTCTGGCTGTTGTCAGGGATGCAGCAGTTCCTATGAGCATGCGGCGATGACGTCATCACCGCACATCTCTTGCTCTGAAGTCAGATCCTTTGAGCTGCTTGGCGTGAATCAGCACCTATGTAAGTACTTGCAGTGCTTACATACACTGCCCAAGTATAGGTGTTGCTTTGTGTACTCCTGGGTGCTGTGTTACTGTATGCTGGATTGCTATTCTGTATTTGAACTCTGCCTCTCTGACCACTCTGCTTGCTTAACCCCTGAATTGCTGGATTGCTATACTGTTATTGAACTCTGCCTGTCTGACCACTCTGCTTGCTTAACCCCATGAACAGCTGGATTGCCATACTGATATTGAACTCTGCCTGTGTGACCACTCTGCTTGCTTAACCCCTGTACTACTGGATTGCTATATTGTTGCTGAACTCTGCCTGTCTGACCATTCTATTGGTTTACCCCTGAACTGTTACACTGCTGGATTTCCTTTGATGCTGATACCCGCCTGTTCCTGCTCTTTCTATTGGTTCACCCCTGAACTGCTTTACTGCTGGATTGCCTTCCTGTTGCCAGACTCAGCCTGTCTTGATCATTCTCTGTCTTCTTCTTATTGTCCTGAAGGACTACCCTGTCTACCGTGAGTACTGATTACCTCATTTCACTAACTTACTCTGCTCTGGGATATTTGCTATCATTCCACTTGACGCCGGGATAAGAAGACTACTAGCCAAGTTTAGTGTGATAGAGAGATATCCCATGAGCATTACATTATACTTGGGCCATGGGCCCAAATGAGGTAGCAAGAGCAGTCACTCTTCAGGGACAGTTGCTGGGAACCCATACCATACACTTGCAGAGTGTGAATTCTAAACTAGAGGCTTTCCTCACTGGTTGCAGAGAAACATAGAAACATAGATATTGACGGCAGATAAGAGCCATAGGCCCAGCAAGTCTGCCCGATATTACCTAACAGTATAAACGTATCTAGTTTGTAGTATAGCCTTATGCTTGTCCCATGCATTTTTAAAGTCCCCCACCGTGTTTGTCGCTACTTCCTCTTGAGGGAGTTTATTCCATAAATCAATCACTCTTTCTGTAAAGAGGTACTTCCTCAAGTTACTCCTGAATCTACTACCCTTTAGCTTGAGATCATGACCCCTTGTTCTTGAATTTTCCATTTTATGTAAAATACCCACAGCCTCAGTTCTACTAAGCCCTTTAACATACTTGAAATTTGCTATCATATCACCTCTTTCCCTTCTCTCCTCTAAGCTATACATATTTAGGTAATTGAGCTTATCCTGGTAAGTTTTATTTTTTAGACCATGTACCATTTTGGTAGCCCTCCTTTGCACAGATTCAAGTTTGTTAATATCCTTCTGACGATATGGCCTCCAGAACTGCACCTGAGGACAAGAAGCAGGCACAGAGAAGAACGCTGCTCCTGTTGTTACACAGCCTGTCCCTGCTGCTAGTGCTGCAGCTTCTTCCCCTGCTTCTGGAAGTATACCCCGGATACCATTACCTGACAAGTATGATGGTACTACCGACTGTAGGGGTTTTATCAACCAGTGCAGGCTGCACTTTTGCAATGATCCTCGCACCTTCCAGTCTCATCAGTCAAAGGTCACTTTTATAATTTCTTTACTGAAAGACAATGCCCTAGCCTGGGTCTATCCCCTTTGGAGCAGAGTGCTCAACTCCTGAACGATGCTGATGCTTTAATTTCGGCTTTATCTTCTGTGTTTGGGACCTCCGGCCCGCTTCAGCTGCAGAGTACTCTCTCTTGGATCACCGCCAGGGCAATAGAACTGTGGCACAATATGCCATCGAGGTTCGCACCTTGGCACTTGAGACCAGTTGGGATGGCAGTGCTCTGGAGGCAGCCTTTAGGAGAGGTTTGCATGAGCACATCAAGGACGAGCTTACTTATTGTGATGTTCCTTCTTCCCTGGATGAATTCATACCACTTTGTATCAGTCTAGATTCTCACTTTCAGGAGAGACAAGCTGAGAGAGACAGAACTAGTAGAACCCTTCCCTCTCGTCCTCCTACTCGTCCAGTCTTTAGACTATCCCCTTTCCCTTCAGCACCTCCACTTACCTCTTTAGAGGAACCCATGGATATCTCCTGCCTCAAGCCCACAGAATCTGAAAGACAGAGAAGAAGGAGATTGAGACTGTCGTTCTAACTCACACCAACTAAAGAACAGTGATATTCTGCCATGAAAAGCCAATGCTTAGAGGATAAAACTGGGGTACCTCTAAGCATGGTCTCTACTAAATCCCCTCACCCCTCTCGGATCCTGGTACCTGTTACCCTTACCTTCCTTCAGAATTTTTTCCACACTCAGTCCTTCATTGATTCAGGGGCAGCTGGAAATTTTCTTGATCAGCGTTTTATGATTCAGGCAGGGTTGCCTCTTCTGCAGAAAAAACGATGTCTTAAAATAACTACTCTGGATGGCACTCCCCTTGGATCAGGGTTAATCCATTTCGAATCAGCACCCCTAACCCTGTCTGTGGAATTCCTTCATACTGAACAGTTGCAGTTCAATGTCATTCATTCCCCAGCACAGCCTGTCATCCTTGGTCTTCCTTGGCTTTGTATACACAACCCGCAATTCGACTGGACTGAGGGAAAGTTGGCCTCCTGGGGTACATCCTGCTTCCACTCCTGCCTGGCTAAGGTTACTCCTCTGTACCACATCCCCATAGTCAATCTATTGACCCCTTCAAGTCTTCCCTAAGTATACGCAGATTTTACAGATGTGTTTGAAAAGAAATAAGCTGATGTGCTGCCACCCCACTATCCTTACGACTGCAAAATGTACCTCTTTCCTGGAGCCCCACTTCCTAAAGGGAGGACTTATGCTCTCTCCAAAGCTGAAACCAAGGCCATGGAGGATTATATACAAGAGAACCTAGCTAAAGGTAAACCTAGCTTTTATTTGCCCTTCCTCTTCTGCTGCCGGGGCTGACTTCTTTTTTGTCAGTAAGAAGGATGGTGGACTCAGACCCTGTATCGACAACAGAGCCCTTAACAACATTACTATTAAGAATCGTTATCCTATTCCTTTAATCACTGAGCTCCAAAATGCTTGCTAATTCATTAAGTTGGAACTACGTGGGGCGTACAATCTTGTTGGTATCTTCCCAGGGCATGAATGGAAGACTGCCTTTAACACGAGATCAAGGTATTCGTAATGCCTTTTTGGCTGTGTAATGCCCCTGCAGTCTTCCAAGCATTTGTCAACGATGTCTTCCGTGACCTGATCAATCGCACCGTCATCGTCTCTCTGGATGACATTCTTATTTTCTCCTCCACCCTTGAGGAGCATCATGAACATGTGAAGCAGGTACTTCTCCACCTCAGAGACAATTCTCTGGTAGCCAAACTGGAGAAATGTGAGTTTGATTAAGTTCAGATCCAGTTCCTTGGTTATGTCATCCCGAAGGAAGGTTTTGCCATGGATCCTTCTAAGCTCACCGCAGTTTTGGAATAGCCTCAAACCACCTTATTAAAAGAACTACAGAGATTCTTGGGGTTCTCCAATTATTACCGTAAGTTTATAAAGAACTTTTTCCTAATAGTTGCTCCACTCACTGAGTTGACTAAACCCAACAGAGACTGCAAAAATTTGCCTCCTGAAGCTGTGGATGCCTTCTCTCATCTGAAAAAAAAGCCTTTTGTTCTGCTCCTGTGCTCTGCCATCCCGATCCTGACCTGCAGTTCACTTTAGAGGTTGATGCATCTGAGATAGGAGCTGGAGCAGTCTTAACCCAAAGGGATCCTTTAACCTCCAAGTTGCACCCTGTAGCCTTTTTCTCCAAACGCTTTACTCCTGCTGAGAGGAATTACGATGTGGGTAATTGTGAACTCATTAAGATGGCCTTGACTGAATGGCATCATTGGCTAGTGGATGCCGCCAATGCCATTCATATTCTCACTGACCACAAGAATCTGACGTACCTAGAGACTGCTCATCGACTCAATCCTCGACAGGCCAGGTGGGTCTTATTCTTTTCCCTTTTTAACTTTGTGGCCTCTTATCTTCCTGGGACCAAAAATAAAAAGGCTGATGCTCTTTCCCATCACTTTCCTCAGTCTACTGACTCTTCTGAAGCTCCTATTGAACACATCATACCCCCTTCCTGTGTGGTTGCTCAACTTAACACCTTTCTACTTCAAAGACTGCAACGTGCCCAGTCTAGAAAGCCTCCTGAAGCCCCCACGGCTCCTGATATCATCTTTGTACCTCTGAGCCTATGCACCCCTGTGCTATCCTGGGCTCATGATAGCAAACTACTATCAGGACATCCTGGTTTGACAAGAACTTTTAAGCTTCTTTCCCAACATGTATGGTGGCCTACCATGAAGTCTGATGGTCAGGATCATGTAAAAGCCTGCATGACTTGTGCTCCCAATAAGGCTCCCCGATCCTTGTCTCCTGGCTTACTCTAACCGTTGTTCATTCCCAAACAACCTTGGACACACATAACAATGGATTTCATTATAGACCTCCCTTCTTCTGACCATCATACAGCCATCTGGGTTGTGGTGGATCGATTCTCCAGACTTGCTCTAACTAACATCTGCCCAAGAATTATAAGCTCTTTTTCTGTTACATGTGGTACGACTTCATGGCATTCCCGTGAATATTGTTTCCGACAGAGGTCCTCAATTTATCTCTACCTTTTTGGAAAGCCTTTTGCAAATTGATTGGAACCACTGTTTCCTTGTGTTCTGGCTACCATCCCCAGACTAATGGGCTGACAGAGAGAGTGAATCAAGATCTCAAATCCTATCTCAGGGCTTTTGTTCTCTTCATACCAATTGGTCTGAATTGTTGCCCCTAGCTGAGCTGGCAAAGAACAATCATTGGCACTCTTCTCTATGATGTTATCCATTTCAAGCCGCAGCAGGCTACCAACCTCGTGTCTTTCCTCTTTCTGCTCAGTCCACAGGGGTTCCTGCTGTAGTCCGACATGTTACTAACCTCACTACTCATTGGCAATGTATTCACTCTCAGTTATGTTCAGCTGTCTCCAGATACAAGAGGTTTGCTGATCATCATAGAGCTTCTGTTCGTGCCTTTTCAGTAGGTGAACATGTTTGGGTCTCTACTCAATGTATTCATCTACATCAACCCAGTCACAAATTAGGGCCTAGGTTTATCGGCCCTTACAAAGTCCTTAAAAGACTGTCTCCTGTTGCCTACAAAGTGGCCTTGCCCAGAACCCTGTTCATATATCCAGTCTTCCACATCTCACTACTCAAGCCCTACATCAAGAACAGATACATTCAGCTCTGAGCTCCTCCACTCTTGATTCATGGTGACCCTAAATATGAGGTTGCTAAGATCCTGGACTTCAGATACAGGTGCAGGCGACTACAGAACCTTGTGCATTGGAAGGGTTACTCTGTGGCAGACCGTTCCTGGGTTCCTGCCTGTGATGTGCATGCTCCATCTTTGGTCTCCAGATTCCATGCTGCTCATCCTTTGAAGCTGACTCTGGTTCCTTGAGGGAACCCTTGAGGGGGGGCTATGTCACGCTGCTTCCTGCACGTCCCTGGCTGTTGCCAGGGACGCGGCGGTTACTGCTCTGGCTGTTGCCAAGGTTGCAGCGGTTCCTGTGAGCATGCAGAGATGGCGTCATCGCTGCACGTCTCTTCCTCTAAAGCCGGATCCTTTGAGCTGCTTGGCATGAATCAGCACCTATGTAAGTACCTGCAGTGCTTAAATACACTGCCCAAGTATAGGTGGTCTGATAGAGAGATATCCCACAAGCATTTCACTTGCTTACTAATGCTTTTGCACCTAAGCTAACCTGCTGCTTGGAAGACTCTCTAAAGGCATGTTACGCCGCTTCCTGCACCTCCCTGGCTGTTGCCAGGGTTGCAGCGGTTGCTGCTCTGGCTGTTGCCAGGGATGCAGTGGGACGTCATCGCTGCACGTCTCTTCCTCTGAAGCCGGATCCTTTGAGCTGCTTGGCGTGAATCAGCTCCTATTTAAGTACCTGTAGTGCTTAAATATACTGCCCAAGTATAGGTGTTGCTTTGTGTACTGGTGCTGTGTTACTGTATGCTGGATTGCTATTCTGTTATTGAACTCTGCCTGTCTGACCACTCTGCTTGTTTTACCCCTGAACTGCTGGATTGCCATAATGATATTTAACGCTGCCTGTCTGACCACTCTGCTTGCTTAACCACTGAACTACTGGATTGCCATATTGTTGCTGAACTCGGCCTGTCTGACCATTCTATTGGTTATCCCTGAACTGTTACACTGCTGGATTTCCTTTGATGCCGATACCCGCCTGTTCCTGCTCTTTCTTTTGGTTCACTCCTGAACTGCTTTACTGCTAGATTGCCTTCCTGTTGCCGGACTCAGCCTGTCTTGACCATTCTCTGTCTTCTTTTTATTGCCCTGAAGGACTACCTTGTCTACCGTGAGTACTGCTTACCTCATTTCAGTAACTTACTCTGCTCTGGGATATTTCCTGTTATTCCACTTGACGCTGGGATAAGAAGACTACTAGCCAAGTTTGGTCTGATAGATATCCCACGAGCAATACACTTGCTTACTAATGCTTTTGCACCTAAGCTAACCTGCTGCTTGGAAGACTCTCTAACGGCATGGACTGCTAGTTTAAACTCTTGTGGTGCACCACAGTAACTATACATTAACTGGGTATAACTCTTAGTCTTTGGGGTATATTTATGAAAGTGTGAGCGGATATTATATGATGTAGTGTATCATATCCGCTGTACATCAATAAATGGCAACAGTATATGCTGTCGGCATTTATCATTGCACAAGCAGTTCACCATAACTGCTTGTGCAATACTGCCACCTGCAGATTTGCGGCCAATCGGCTGCTAGCAGGGGGTGTCAATCAACCCGATCGTATTTGATTGGGTTGATTTCTGTCCGCGGCCTCAGAGCAGGCGGACAAGTTATGGAAACAAGCTCCATTCGAAGCTTGATAAATCGGCCCCTCTATCTCTAGTTGGGGGACCCCATCATGTGCTGATTTTAATATGTATACTGTATTAATAAATAGATATTTTTGTGTATAGATATTTCTATGTGGTTTCTTGTATAAACTTTGATATAGATATATATGTGCTGGATACCTAGACTTTTAGATCTCACTTATTTTGTGGGATCTACTCTCTTCTCTATATGTGTACATATATTATTTTTCTAGGTTGCACTATTATCTGTGCTTTAATACATTTATGTGAAGGGAGCATCACTGTTTTCCATTTTTTTGTTTAAAAAGATAGTTAATTTATTACCCATTCCTCAGATTTACCCAGTCAACATAGTTATTTTAATATACTTTTAACCACTGTTATTACCTTGTATCTAAGCCTCTTTTGACAGCCCCCTGATCACATGGCTGTTTATTTATTATCTATTGGTTTGCATTTTAGCCAGTTAGTGCTGTGTTGTGCACAACTCCACGGGAGAGAGCACAATGTTATCTATATTGCCCACATGAACTAGCAGTCTCTTGTTGTGAAAAGCTAATAAAAAAGCATTTGATAAAAGGCTGTCTGTAGTGGCTTAGAAACAGGCAGAAATTTAGAGATTTAAATATTATAAAATATATTAATACGACAATGTTGGTTGTGCAAAGCTGGGGAATGGGTAGTAAAGGCGTTATCTATCGTTTTAAACAATAACAATTTGGGTGTTGACTGTCCCCTTAATATGAATGCTACCATAGGTTTTGAAAAGAAATTATATATAATTTTATATTGGTTTAATTTAATTCCAGTTCAAGTGATTCAGTTTATTAGGTGTCTGCATTTTTTTTTATAGTACCTGTAGATCAAGGAAATTAATTGTAGATTGTGTCAGTAGCTTTGTGTATATTACTCATAGAATTTAAAAATGAAAAGGTATGATTATAAAGTAATATGTACAGCCTGTGATGTAAAAGCTTTTTGTTCTAACACATCACATTATTGGTTTAAATGACCTTAGTGTCCCTTTAACACTGTACTTGCGCAAGTAATGTCTATAAGAGCTGACTACAACAGTGCAACTCTCGACAGGACCCTCTCTCCCCATTTGATCCCTGTAATAGTTTTTTATATACCACCTATGTTCATAGCGCTGCAGAAACTGTTGGCGTTCTACAAATACCTGATAATAATAAAAAATGTCAATGTCTTAAAAGCTTGATTTTTCCATTGTCTTAGATATTGCAAACAATGATTTTTTATACTATAATTCAATAGTCCAAAATATTGTGTTTTAAATGATAGTTAACAATGGTTTGTTTGTTTTCCCAACAGCTATCCAAATGAATTTCAAGAAAAAAGTAAGTTATTTATTTATTTTTGTGTGTAAGAATTTCAAAGTACACTGTCCATGGCTTCCAATGCAGATAAAGCCTTTCTACATTATAAAACAAATGGGGATTATAGCTCCCCCTGCTGAAAAAGAGAAGTATTCTGAACATGACTCTGGTAATACAGTACATACTCTGAACCAGTGTACTGGGTACTTGCAGGCTGCATCTCCTCATTGTAGTAGAATACACTAAAATGCATTCTGAATATTGTATAGCATATGTAAATAGTAAAATAACAAAGAATTTGTTAACATAAAAATAAAAAAAAATTATACAGGAAAATAAACAATAAAAAGTCTATCTATCTATCTATCTATCTATCTATATATATATATATATATATATACAAACATATACATATATTTATGTATGAGAGGGACAACTATATTTCAAACAGTATTTGCCACTGTGTGTAAATATTTACAGATACATTGTATAAACGAGAAAAGAAACCGAAAAATAACCTCCAGAGAGAGGATTTCCTGCTCTGTGCCATGATATGTATGTACTGCAATGAGAACTTCCTTTTGTATTGTATATAAATTCCTGCTATGACAAAGGAGCCTGTATGTCCTTGAAGAGCCCCTGATGAATGCAAAAAGGGTTAAAATGATTCACTAAATATGCATCAATAGCTGGTACCTTATTGTGTGGTTTTAACTAGGTGAACATTATTGTAAAAAAAAACGGATTTAAAAGTAATACAGAATGAAATTGCTGCAGATCACATCAATCAACACAATAGTAACAGCTGAAAAGTGTAATAATTTTTGGTGCAAGTACAAAGCAATCACATTGTATGGCTGTTGGATATAAAAAGGTTTTAAGTGTGATCAGAGAAATGCAACTATGCACCTTGTAAAACTAATGCATTTTACAAAAGAACATTGTTCATAGATATATACACACACACACAAATATATACTGTATATATACAGTATATATACAGTATATATATATATATATATATATATATATATATATATATATATATATATCATCTCACAAGAATCACATCACAAGTAAGGAAGTATTTTGGAAGATGGTCAGTCAGGTTATATCAGTTGGAAATTTCATCAGGAATCCTGTAAAAAAAGGAAATGTGCTAAGTGGATGATAAAAAAAAAAAAAAAGCACAAATGGAATTCTGCAAAAAACATCCGGTGCATCAATTTGCCATCTCAAAGTACTTTTGATCTGCAGTATAAGCTTAGTAAGTTTTCCTTATTAGTAATACTTTTTAGGTACTTTAAGTTAGTGCCAAATATTTGTTGTGTATATTCATCTGCATATGGGAATACATAGCAGTTTGGCCACAAGACATATTGGATGCTTATATATTTGCATTTCATCTAATCATGGCTTGTGGTATTACATCTGATAGCACCTATATTTCCCACATGCATTCATTAGGTTATTAAGCATGTAACCTATCTTGGAGTATTTACCACTCTTGTTTGAAAGTGGTATTTTGATATGAGGCAGCAATATTTTATAAATCTGTCTATTACTGTATCTCTGTATTACAAACCGTAATAATAATGTAAACTTTATGAATGGTATTATTACAATTATTTATATGTAGAAAGCCTACAATTCTTTTTTAAAATATTAATTATTAAAATAACAATGTATTGATGTATTGTTTTCCTCACAAATAAGCACAAAGTGATTTATATTAAAATGAAGTTAAAGTATATTTAAAGTAAAAAAAAAAAAGTTATTCATAAAAGAGATTCAAAGTACAAAGTAGATTCATTTTACAAAAATGCTGAAATAAAAACTGATTTTTGGTAGTGGACCCAGAATTTTGGACAACCTGTTTATAGAGTTTTAAATATGAATTGCCTTTACTGTCTCTTTAAAAAATCATCTCAGTGTTTTTTGAGTTACACAAATAGTATAATCCCCCCCCCCCCCGAAGAAAAATTATACTGTAGCATACAAACAAATGACTCAACACTTATTTGTCAACTTTCCCCAAAAACTCAAATCAAGGATTCTATTCCAATGTTTCCCATAAAAATAGTAAAATTGAATTAGTTATCATTTTACGTAGAAAATGAGGAAGAATAACATATCTAACTATAAAAAGATTAAACATTTTTATTTTTTTTACAAAATTCTGATTTCAAAGAGTGTTGAAAATAAATTTGTGAGAGTGGTCCTATCCTTATCTAAACTCAGTTTATTAAAAAACAATAATAATAAATAATACCAAACAAGTGTCCACTGCCAGGTGATAGCTATTACTATGCCAATGAAAATAATGGAACACCCCTCTCTCTAATGAAGAGCTTAATGATATATTTGTTTGGTGTATGGGTGATAAAAGATAATTTAAGGGCCTATTTATTAATGTGCCAATGGACATGATCCGATATTGCGAATCATGTCCACCGCACATCGATAAATGCCGACAGTATACGCTGTCTGCATTTATCATTGCACCAGCAGTTCTTGTGCCAATCAGCCGCCAGCAGGGGGTGTCAATCAACCCGATCGTATTGGATTGGGTTGATTTCCGGCGATGTCTGTCCGCCGCCTCAGAGCAGGCAGACAGGTTATGGAGCATCAGTCTTTAGACCGCTGCTTCATAACTTGTGTTTCTGGCGAGTCTGAAGGCTCGCCAGAAACACAGGGCTTCAAGCTCCATATGGAGCTTGATAAATATGCCTCTTAGAGTCATATCTGTGTTGTGGTTGTGAGATATGAACTAATGCTCCCTGCGTCATGTTGTTGCTTATTATATTATTAGTTGATTGACATTGCCATGCTAATCACCTGATAGCTATATGGGCATCTGAGCTCTCATTTAAAAGGGGGGCCTGTCTTCAAAATATGTGTCACTTGCCTCATTTTAGGTCTTAGATGGGGTACTATGGATTTTATTAGAACCCAGAGCACGGTAAAACCATAGCTAGTTGCAGTTCTTACAGCAATCATATCTTAAAGGGACATTGTACACTAGATTTTTCTCTGTATAAGTGTTTTGTAGATGATCCATTTATATAGCCCATACAGGGTTTTTTAGAAAAATTTATAGTTTTGCTTATTTTTAATAACATTGTGCTGATTTTCAGACTCCTAACCAAGCCCCAAAGTGTTAGAAGTCCAACTTTCTTTTGTTTGTGTAAAGGGTCTTTTCACATGCGGGGGGGGGGGGGTGTCTGCTCTTTTTGATTTCAAACTTATTTCAGTGGGTGTCCCAGCCTAGCTTTTTCAACAATGCTAAACTGGGAGCTTCTAAGTAACTTTTTAAAAGGTTTTATTGTGGATTTTTAGATCTGTATCTGGGCATATTCTTCTTTTTAGTAGTGTCTATTACTTGCAGTTATAAGAAAATTGGTGTATACTGTCCCTTTAACTTCTGAGATATGAAATCCCTCCATTTGAAAGAGGATAATCCCTTTTGTTTATGTGGTGAATGTCATATTCAAGGGATAAATTAGGGGTCTTTTACCCCTCTGTGGGCTAGATTAGTGAAGCGCTAATATATCGTCAAATTTGCGCACTTACAGGCACACAGTAAATAACCAGCCATTACAATTAGCGCTCAGAAAATTAACCAGAGATCTGATCTCCGGTTAATTTTCTAAATGCCCCCCAATTGGCCCCAAAATAAAGTGTTAGGTTCATTAGCAAAATAAAAATATTTTAGCATCTGTTTTTTTCTTTAATAAAAAACTGCATGAAGCAGTTTTTGGGGTTAAATTTGGCGGGTGAGTGGTGTTAGAAAAAAAAAAACAGTGCGGTTTATGGGGAACTGTGTTATCTTCGAAAATATATATGTATATGCTTATATACATATACTGTATATTTGTGTTAATATGTGTAAATACATATATTAACACATAAATATATGTATATATTCATATATATATATATTTACAATCTGCTGCCCATTGCTACGCGACTTACCCCCTTCTGTGCGCTACTTTTCATGCCGTGTCTCACACATATTAACACATAAATATATATGTATATAAGCACAACACACAGAAAACATGGCACTCGCCAGCAGATTCACAATAATGTTTAAAAGCAAATCTGGGGGAAGTCAGTTACATTTGGCTCCAAAGGATCAAGCCCAGGACCACGACAAGGTCTCCCCCTTCCTGGGACCCTTAACCAGCACCTACACAATGCATACTTCCAAACAAACCAACTGGGAACCTCCCAGGGTGACACATGCTTTTGTAACCTCTTTTATGTAAATACAAAACACAGGAATGGACCACACTCACAGACTGGACTGGATACACATCCTAAGTCACAGCAAACTCCACAGCCCTGAAAACTGACAGACAGCTGCAAAGTTCCCAGGAACCCAGGCAGTTAACCCCAGAGCAGCCTGGGAGACAGGCCCGCCGGGAAGCATTACAAACATGCATTACAAACATTATCAACACAACACACAGAAAACCTGGCACTCGCCAGCAGATTCACAGTAATGTTTAAAAGCAAAACTGGGTGAAGTCGGTTACATTTGGCGCCAAAGGATCAAGCCCAGGACCACAACAAAGTCTCCCCCTTCCTGGAACCCTAAACCAGCAACCACACAATGCATACTTCATAACAAACCAACTGGGAACATCCCAGGGTGAAACAGGCTTTTGTAACCTTCCCTATGTAAATACAAAACACAGGAATGGACCGCACTCACAGACTGGACTGGGTAAAACATCCTAAGCCACAGAAAACTCCACAGCTCTGAACACTGACAGACAGCTGCAATGTTCCCAGCAACCCAGGTAGTTAACCCCAGAGCAGCCTGGGTGACAGGCCCGCATGGAAGCATTACAAACATTATCAACACAACACACAGAAAACCTGGCAATCACTAGCAGATTCACAGTAATGATTAAAAGCAAAACTGGGGGAAGTCAGTTACATTTGGTGCCAAAGGATCATGCCCAGGACCACAACAAGGTCTCCCCCTTCCTGGAACCCTAAACCAGCACCCACACAATGCATATTTCGAAACAAACCAACTGGGAGCCTCCCAGGGTGACACAGGCTTTTGTAACCTCCCCTATGTAAATAAAAAAACACAGGAATGGACCGCACTCACAGACTGGACTTGGAACACATCCTAAGCCACAGCAAACTCCACAGCCCTGAACACTGACAGACAGCTGCAAAGTTCCCAGCAACCCAGGCAGTTAACTCCAGAGCAGCCTGGCTTTGTCACCATGGGAGGTTCCCAGTTTGTTTGGAAGTATGCATTGTGTGGGTGTTGGTTTAGGGTCCCAGGAAGGGGGAGACCTTGCTGTGGTCCTGGGCTTGATCCTTTGATGTCAAATGTAACTGACTTCCCCCAGTTTTGCTTTTAAATATTACTGTGAATCTGCTGGCGAGTGCCAGGTTTTCTGTGTGTTGTGTTGATAATGTTTGTAATGCTTTTCTGCGGGACTGTCACCAAGGCTGCTTTGGGGTTAACTGCCTGGGTTGCTGGGAACTTTGCAGCTGTGTGTCAGTGTTCAGGGCTGTGGAGTTTGCTGTGGCTTAGGATGTGTACCCAGTCTAGCCTGTGAGTGCGGTCCATTTCTGTGTTTTGTATGTATATAAGCATATACATACAGTATCTCACAAAAGGGAGTACAACCCTCACATTTTTGTAAATATTTTATTATATCTTTTCATGTGACAACACTGAAGAAATGACACTTTGCTACAATGCAAAGTAGTGAGTGTACAGCCTGTATAACAGTGTACATTTGCTGTCTCCTCAAAATAACTCAACACAAAGCCATTCATTTCTAAACCATTGGCAACAAAAGTGAGTATACCCCTAAGTGGAAATGTCCAAATTGGGCCCAAAGTGTCAATATTTTGTGTGGCCACCATTATTTTCCAGCACTGCCTTAACCCTCTTGGGCATGGAGTTCACCAGAGCTTCACAGGTTGCCACTGGAGTCCTCTTCCACTCCTCCATGATGACATCACGGAGCTGGTGGATGTTAGAGATCTTGCGCTCCCTCGCCTTCCATTTGAGAATGCCCCACAGATGCTCAATATGGTTTAGGTCTGGAGACATGCTTGGCCAGTCCATCATCTTTACCCTCAGCTACTTTAGCAAGGCACTGGTCAATATGGAGGTGTGTTTGGGGTCATTATCATGTTGGAATACTGCCCTGTGGCCCAGTCTCCGATAGGAAGGGTATCATGCTCTGCTTCAGTATATCACAGTACATGTTGTTATTCATGGTTCCCTCAATGAACTGTAGCTCCCCAGTGCCAGCAGCACTCGTGCAGGCCCAGACCATGACACTCCCACCACCATGCTTGACTGTAGGCAATACACACTTTCTTTGTACTCCTCACCTGGTTGCCGCCACACACGCTTGACACCATCTGAACCAAATAAGTTTATCTTGGTCTCATTGGACCACAGGACATGATTCCAGTAATCCATGTCCTTATCTGCTTGTCTTCAGCAAACTGTTTGCGGGCTTTCTTGTGCATCATCTTTAGAAGAGGCTTACTTCTGGGATGACAGCCATGCAGACCAATTTGATGCAGTGTGCGGCGTATGGTCTGAGCCACGGCACACTGGTTGAAAAACACTGGTCTGAGCACTGACAGGCTGACGCCCCACCCCTTCAACCTCTGCAGCAATGCTGGCAGCACTCATACGTCTATTTCCCAAAGACAACCTCTGGATATGACGCTGAGCACATGCACTCAACTTCTTTGGTCGACCATGGCGAGCCCTGTTCTGAATGGAACCTGTCCTGTGAAACTGATGTCAGGTCTTGCCCACCGTGCTGCAGCTCAGTTTCAGGGTCTTGGCAATCTTCTTATAGCCTAGGCCATCTTTTTTTAGAGCAACAATTCTTTTTTTCAGATTCTAAGAGTTCTTTGCCATGAGGTGCCATGTTGAACTTCCAGTGACCAGTATGAGAGAGTGTGAGAGTGATAACACCAAATTTAACACACCTGCTCCCCATTCACACCAGAGACCTTGTAACACTAACAAGTCACATGACATCGGGGAGGGAAAATGGCTAATTGGGCTCAATCTGGACATTTCCACTTAGGGGTATACTCACTTTTGTTGCCAATGGTTTAGACATTAATGGCTGTGTGTTGAGTTATTTTGAGGGGACAGCAAATTTACACTGTTATACAGGCTGTACACTCACTACTTTACATTGTAGCCAAGTATCATTTCTTCAGTGTTGTCAAATGAAAAGGTATAATAAAATATTTACAAAAATGTAAGGGGTGTATTCACTTTCGTGAGACACTGTATATATTTACAAGGAACACACAGTTCCCATAGACTGCAATGTAAAGGCACTATTCTGAGGTCCATTTCATCCTTTTTCTTTATGCACCTTGTCGTATTGACTTGTTGTCTGCTACATGAGGGCTTTTAGTGAAAGCTACAGCTTATAATGCATCTAACCAAATGTATTTGTAAAATTAAATGTACATAAAAAATTCACTAACTGCTAATTGTTTCAACCAGGCTAAAACACTTTTTCGGCTTTACTGCATGATAATGAGTTTTTAAGCTTGTGATTTATAGTTATAGGGAATTCTCTCTGTAGATGTTGGCACAAGTTCATCAGTTTAAGATCAAAGAAATAACATGAAGTAATATTCAGCGCCTCCCAGCTGTGAATTCCAGAAACTTTAATGTTAAGAATTCCAGCACCACCTGATAACATAAGAGGGTACTGACAGTTCAGTCACCGCCAGATAAACAGTAGGATATCTGTTCAGAGCTTCATACTGTGAAGTTAAGTGATAGCAATACTCTTCGTTCACAAGATACAGATAGTATGAAGGGATACTGCAAATTAGGTTCATTTGGATTTGTGGCAAGTATTTAGACTGGGTTTAAAAAAATTCTGACATGTATTAACAAATGGAAAAATCTCAAAAAAGTTGATACCCCCAGCATGATGTGCATGTATTAAAATATTATCAGAATTTTTTATATCTTTTAAGGGTTTCTTCTACTTGCACAAGAAAAAGGGCAACCACTTACATAAATAAAAGGGACATTATGGTGATAAAGCAAAATGCTCTTAAGGGATTAAATGCCCTATCACCCTGAACTGCTGACATAATAACATATTAACCATAACTAACTAACATTTTTATAACTTAACTTAAATACGAAATAATACAAGACACATGTTTGGATGAAAAACGGCCCATGGGTCGCATTTATTGTGAAGCCAACAGAAATCTGGCAGTCAATTTAAATAACCAATAACACGTGGTGGCAATCGGGGCCTAAGTATAGAAAACCCCTGCAAAGAGATGGTCATGAGCCCAAGCAGCTGACATAAGCAGAGATTAGCTCAACGCACCAGATGTAACTTAGGAAGTTCTCGGCCTTAGGACATCACTCACACTGCAATGGCTGTCACTCACCTCGCAGCCGGCAGCTAGGCTCCACAACCTGTAGGACCAAGGGCAACTAGAGACACTCAGTAGGTTGACACTTGGGGAGTCAAAATTGCCATACCCAGACTTACAGAGGTAGTTCAACTAACCCTCATTAAGTCGTGACTACAGGACCCCATAAGGGAGATCCTGATGACGATTGCCACCAATTTCTGCAAACAACAAGGGAATGGGAGGGTGGGGAAGCTTCAGGAATCCACAGCAGCAAAGAGGAAGTGGATTTCCAGAGCGGAACAAAGAATGGGTACGTACCACTCCTCCCCCCTTGAAGCAATAATGTATCACACACTCAGAATTCAGTTCCTAAGGACCTCAACCCTTTGTATGGGCTAGATTACACAGCTGAATCACTGCCTTTGCGGGTTTTCACACATAGCTTTGCTGCATCGCTATCGATAAAATGGCATGCTCTAACAAATTGGGGCATTTCATTTTATCACTATAATTGAAATTAGAAAAAGAGAAAACTTCTGCAGTCATACCAATTTTTTAATCACTTGTGGGAAACATTTATTAGTTTTCCCTAGTTACGAGGACCAACTTCACACACAAGCACACACACACACATATATATATATATACACACACAGTAACGTAAAAAAAAAGTACACCCTCTTTGAATTCTATGGTTTTATGTATCAGGATATAATAACATCATCTGGTCCTCAGCATATCTTTAAATTAGGTAAATACAACTTCAGATGAACAAAAATATTACTCTGTGTCATGATTTATTTAACAAAAATAAAGCAAAAATGGAGAAGCCATGTGCGAAAAACTAAGTACACCTTATGTTTCAATAGCTTGTAGAACTACCTTTAGCAGCAATAACTTCAAGTACTTGTTTTCTGTATGCTTTTATCAGTCTCTCAAATCGTTGTGGAGGAATGTTGACCCACTCTTCTTTACAACGTTGCTTCAGTTCATTAAAGTTTGCAGGCATTCGTTTATGCTCTCTTAAGGTCCTGCCACAGCATTTCAATGGGGCTGAGGTCTGGAATTAGACTTGGCCATTGCACCACCTTGATTCCTTTCTTTTTCAGCCATTCTGTTCTAGATTTGCTAGTGTGCTTGGGATCATTGTCCTGTTGCATGGCCCAATTTCGGCCAGGCTTAAGCTGTCGGACAGGTGGCCTCACATTTGACTCTAGAATACTTTGGTATACAGAGGAGATCATGGTTGACTCAATGACTTCTAGTTGCCCAGGTCCTGTGGCTGCAAAACAAGCCCAAATCATCACCCCTCCATCACAGTGCTTGACAGTTGGAATGATATGCTATGTTTGGTTTTCGCCAAACGTGGCACTGTGCATTATGGTCAGACATCTCCACTTTGGTCTTGTCTGTCCAAAGGATAGTGTTCCAGAAGTCTTGTGGTTTGTTCAGATGCTACTTTGCAAACCTAATCCATGCTGCCATGTTCTTTTTTAGAGAGAATATGCTTTCTTTCTCCTAGCAACCCTTCTATACAAACCATTCAGTTGGTTTCTAATTGTACTGTCATGAACTTTAACATTTAAAATGCAAATTGAGGTCCATAGAGTCTGAGACGTAACTTGTTTTTTTTTGCAAGTTCTCTGAGCATTAGGGTGAATTTGCTGGGATGTCCACTCCTGGGGAGATTGGCAACTGTCTTGAATGTTTTCCACTTGTATATAATCTTTCTCAATGATGGACTTTAAATTATTTGGAAATGGCATTATAATCCTTCCCAGATTGATGGGCAGCAACAATTGCTTCTCTTAGATCATTGGTGATGTCTTTCATCCTTGCCATTGTATTAATACACACCTGAATGTTCCATACCACCAAACGTCTAAAACTTCGGCTTTTATAGAGGTGGTCACACTTGCCGATGATCAATTAATCAAGGGCATTTTGGCTTTATTTTTGTTAAATAAATCATGATACTGTGTAATAAGAGGTTGTATTTAACTAATTTTAGGACCTTCTTGATTATTATAATGTCCTGATACGTAAAACCATAGGTGCTGATTTATCAAGGGCCGAATGGCCCCTGTCTCCGTGCGAGCCTTCTGGCTCACTGGAAACAGCAGTTGTGAAGCAGCGATCTTAAGACCGCTGTTCCTTAAAGGGACATTAAACCCAACATTTTTCTTTAATTATTCAGATAGAGAATACAATTTTAAACAACATTTCAATTTACTTCTATTATATCATTTGCTTTATTCTTTAGATATTGTTTCTTGAATAAATAGCACTGGACATGGGTTAGCCAATCACACGAGGCATCTATGTGCAGCCACCAATCAGCAGCTACTAGGCCTATCTAGATATGCTTTTCAGCAAAGGATATCAAGAGAATGAAGCAAATTAGATAATAGAAATAAATTAGAAAGTTGTTTAAAATTGCATGCTCTTTCTAAGTCATGAAAGAAAAAAACTTGGGTTTCGTGTCCCTTTAACTGGTCCATCTGCTCTGAGGCTGCGGACATCAATCACCCCCGGCTTGCCGCGAATCTGCAGGGAACGGAATTGCACAAGCATTTCACAAGAACTGCTTGTGCAATGATAAATGGCGACAGCGTATCATGTCGGACACAACAATGATAAATCAGCCCCATAGAATTCAAAGAAGGTGTACTTTCTTTTTCACAGGACTATATATATATATACACACACAAGGTTGTAGATTTGAGAAATTACAGGAATCTAACTGTAATTAAGTAGTAGCATAGTCTCAGTAAATTAACATGTATTAGGACAAGCACTGATTGATAACACACTGATTCACAATAAATCATATACACAAAGGGATGATGTTAATAAACCCTTATGCCAACTATGGACACTCTCTTTCCCCATATGGGAACACTTAGAGGCTCTGATGGGACACATACGCTAGCGGTACTACATAGCCCGATCTGTTTACCTCTCAAGAACTCCACGACTATGTAACGCCCATTTGATGACTGACAGGCTATGCTAATTAGCCATGCTGTCAGGATGGAATTTCACTTGCGCGGTGCAGGGCTGAGCCGCGCCTGTTCCTAGGGTATGTTTATGGACATGAAGTACAGTTAACCCATACATCCTATATAGCGGATCCGCATCCATGTCACACCTGTTGTGATTTTGGCACATTAACCAGGTACAATGTTTAGAATCTCCACAATATGAACCTGTGGCCGGTTTTAGATAGTGAGTACATTAGACATAACATACGGCTGTGCGCGCCCAGGGGGCTTGACATATTTTTTATATTTTCTGTCCTTTGATATTTTAAATCACCGCAATGTCCGGATTTATCCTACACTTGCAATTACTCATAGAGGATTTATCTGAGCTAGTTTTAGGTGAGTGTGGGGGATACTGATCTCACAAGTAGCAGACCATATATGAATATTTTAGCTACTTACTTCTAACTTAAGATGTTGAAATGCCTATGCTGTGTTACAGGTTAAAGGTCTATGTCTTATGTCAATTTTTATTCTGCCATTTGTTATTCAGTAATGACAATAGGGTTTTGTACAATGAAGTTGTTAAAGAGATTCCCTTTGTGTATATGATTTATTTTGAATCAGTGTGTTATCAATCAGTGCTTGTTCTAATACATGTTAATTTACTGAGACTATGCTACTACTTAATTACAGTTAGATTCCTGTAATTTCTCATATCTACAACCTTGTGTGTGTATATATATCTATATTTTAGCTATGAGGTAATGCAAGATGTTTGCATATGCAGTTTGTTTTATGTTTGATTGCTTTGTTTTTCTGTTTTTTGGTGGTATGGTCATTAGTCCTTGTTTATGTGTCACCATGGTGATTGTGATTTTGGCGCAATTTTGATGTTTGTGATGGGTGGGGCTAGTGCTATATATTGCACACTTTGTTCACTTGCACTGTTATCTGGTCTGAGGAAGGGGTCTGTGAACCCCGAAATGTTACCATAATAAAGATACAAAGGTTTCTTAAACCAAATCCAGCGAGTGCAGTCCCTTATTGGATATAGACTGTGTACTTGATTGACTTTGCACCCTGGTGGATGACCACACAGCATTGGGAGTGCAGACACACACGGAGGATATATATATATATATATATATATATATATATATATATATATATATATATATATATATATATATATATATATATATATAAACACAGACACACACACACACATATATATATATATATATATATATATATATATATACTGTATATACACACATACACACATACCAGGTCTTAATAAAACCAGACAACCTAGAAGGGGTAACAGAGAAGAAGTCTTAAGACAACGTTAGGTCTTTTGGATATTCCAACTGGACACAAGCATGGAAAAAGGTCTGAATTCAGAATGGGATGTTAAACTGTTTGAGTGAGGATTTATGGTTCTAAATAAAAGCAGTATAAGTCACTGAATTCAACTACAGTTTGATTAAATAGTGGATTACAGAGTTAATAACAATCTTCTTTTCCCAATTAAAAATATATAGTTTAATTTTTGGTATAACATTTGATTGGTGCACTGTGTTATATGGGAGGATTGTTTTTGACTTTATAATGGTATCTAGTGAGTTGCAGAATGAGGGTCATTGAGAAAGTGCAGTATGCTATATACGGAACATGTTTGACATGTTTGTGTCTTTTTTTTCCAGATTATGCCATTAAAGGATTTGCTTTTATAAAGTTTTGTGTCCTGTGAATGTCTTGAGCAGGGTGCTGTATTGGATTTTGTTCTATTTAATAAAAGGGCCCAGTTGGTAGAAGATGCCTATATCTGTCAGCAGGACTGGGCACTGTGTATAAACACTGCTGAAACATACAGTTTGCAGGGGAGGAATTGGCAGCCTCGGCGATACAGGTTTGTTATAAAATAAACCAATTTCCTCTGTATTTCTATTCAACTAAAACTAGATCATGCAGTGTTAGGGGCTGGTGGTTAAAAGTAGGGAAGGCCAACTGTCATCCCATGGACAACATGCAGCCATCTGCAGCAGACTTTGCAGCCTCCAGGAAAAAGCAGAATAAGGGGCCGATTTATCATCGGTGAGCGGATCATGTTTGACAGACATTGATGAATGCCGACAGCATACGCTGTTGTTATTTATCATTGCACAAGTAGTTCTTTTGAACTGCTTGTGCAATGCCGCCCCCTGCAGATTCGCGGCCGACCTAGCAGGGGGTGTCAATCAGCTCAATCGTATAGGATCGGGTGGATTGTTGTCCGCAGCCTCAGGGCAGACGGACCAGTTATGGAGCAGTGGTCGGTGCTTGATAATTCGTCCCCTAAGGGTGTATTCCATGGTGTTTGTGATCCCAAGAAAAACTGGAACTAAAAATGTGCGTTTTATGGACTTCTGGGGCTCCATTACATATACAGCGTCGTCCGCAAAATCCGGCAATGCCGTTTTTTATGCAATTTTGGTATTACATATACGGCTTAGCATACAAGTTATGCGCGTATATTTCACCCGTCGCCCACAATTTTTACTCCCATAAGCTAACATGGGACCGCGTCGCAAATCGGTATCCAATATTCAGCGCAAGGACTTACGTGGTGAAAATTGAGAAATCTTGCTCAATTTTCACCTCACCATACTAAGGCAGCCGTAGCAGGCCTTGCGCTGAGTATGGGAGCACTGTAACTCCCGAAACTGCCTGCAAAAATTAACTAACACCTAACCCATGCTCAATATCTAGCTACCTGTCAACTGCCAACCCCCACCGCAATAACTAATAAAATATATTAACCCCTATATCCGCCATCAAACCCACACCGCAACTACAAATAAAGTATTAACCCCTATATCCACCAACCCCAACATCGCAAACTACCTAATAAAACTATTAACCCCTAATCCGCCATTAACCCACAACGCAAACTACATATTAAAGTATTAACCCCTAAACCGCCAAAGCCCACAAAGCAATAAACCTATCAAAGTATTAACCCCTAAACCACCAAAGCCCACAACGCAAATAAATAAAAATCTAAGCCCTCTAACCTAACACCCGCAGGTTTTTTATTTTGGGGGGTTTGGTGGGTGGGGGGTTTTACTGTTAGGGGGGACTTTGTGTATTTTTAATGTAAAAGAGCTGATTATCTTGGGGCATAGGGGGTGTTTTTATTTTCATAGGGATTAGGTATAATTTTTTAAAATTTGATAATTTTGTTTTTTATTTTCTGTAATCTTAGATTTTTTTTATTTTATGTAATTGTAGTTTAAAGGGACAGTCTACACCAGAATTTTAATTTTGACTAGACTTTTCCTTTAATTTATGCTTAGTTTATTTTTTTATTTTTAAAGTAGTGTTAGATTTTTTTATTTTAATAGTTAGTAACTTTAGTATTTTGTAATTTGGGTTCATTTAGGGGGTATTAGGTTAGGTGGTGTTAGGTTATGGGGTGTTAGGTTAGGGGGCTTAGTAATTAAATTATTTGCGTTGTGGGCTTTGGCGGTTTAGGGGTTAATACTTTGATAGGTTTATTGCGGTGTGGGTTTGATGGCGGATTTAGGGGTTATTACTTTAATAGGTTTATTGGGGTGTGGGTTTGATGGTGGATTTAGGGGTTAATAGTTTAATTAGGCTTATTGCGTTGTGGGGGAGTTGTCGGTTTAGGGGTTAATACTTTTATTAGTTCCAATGTGGGGTTGATGGCAGATATAGGGGTTTTATGTGTCGGGCTTATTTTTGGGAGGCGGGTTAGACATTTACAGGAGATTTGATCATTTTTTTCACTTTTCTTAGGTGCCAGCAGTTTCTAATGTGCCGTAAGTCACTGGCGACTCCAGAAATTTGTATTTACGCTCATTTCTGGACATCGCTAGTTTATCCGACTTACGGCACTTTATGAACTGCCGGCGCTTATATGTAATAGCCCGATGTGCGAGGTGAAATTACGGGCGGTGTAGGTTGCAGCGCTTGCGCTGAAGCCTGCACCGTATATGTAATCTCGCCCCGGGTGGGTGGGCAAACAAGGTGGCTAGGATTCAAAAATAGCATCTGGAGGGGAGAACAGCAGATAGAGGGCACCCTGTACCCTTACCTAAATCTGGCTTCATGTTACAATATATTTTTAAGATATATATTATTTGTGTTTACAGTATTCTATAAAATAGTTTTTCCCTTAATGTTTTTTAATTACTTAATTTACCAGATGCAGAGTATAAAATGTTGGAGAAATTGCTTCTTGATGTTTACTTTTATTTATGAAATAGCTGGTTTTTTGAAACCACCACCCATTCTTGCAGGAAAATCAGATCTCTTTATTTTATCACTTTCTGTACACACACATATCTTTATATTATCTCTGTCTGTTTACCAAAGCTTAGTTTTTAGAGAACAATTGAAATGTATAATTTTATCTCTCCTAATCCCCCCTGGGAGTGTAATTTCTTCTGCTGACTCTGTTTACACAGCCTATACTTAAAGGGACACTGAACTCAAATGTTTTCTTTAG
Source organism: Bombina bombina (assembly GCF_027579735.1). NCBI lineage: Eukaryota > Metazoa > Chordata > Amphibia > Anura > Bombinatoridae > Bombina > Bombina bombina. Next base: position 363,324,007 of record NC_069503.1, on the reverse strand, counting down.
TGATTCAGCTAGAGCATTCAATTTTTAGCTACTTTCTAATGTACTCCTATCATTACATTTTCTTCATTCTCTTGGTATCTTTATTTAAAAAGCAAGAATGTAAATTTAGATGCCGGCCCATTTTTGGTGAACAACCTGGGTTGGTCTTGCGAATTGGTGGATACATTTACCCACCAATAAACAAGTGCTGTCCAGGAAATGAACCAAAAATTGCCTGGCTTCTTAGCTAGTTGCATTCTTTTTCAAATAAAGATAGCAAGAGAACAAAGAAAAATTGATAATAGGAGTAAATTAGAAAGTTAATTAAAATTGTATGCTCTATCTGAATCACAAAAGAAAAAAATTAGGGTCCAGTGTCCCTTTAAGTATAGAAACTTTCAGTATAGGTAGATATATTACTTGCAAATGTCAGTATAGGTAGAGATACCACAGGCAAAATCAGCTATTTAAATTGATGAAACAAAGGCAAAGGACCTACCTATAAACACTTTCATACACTGCAGCAGGTAAAATGGTTAATTGGGAACAGATTAAAGGGGTGAAAAAATGAGGGTACACTGTTCCTTTGAGACTAGTAAAATATTGTTCTATGGCTTTCATCTCCAATGTGATTGTAAACTGGCCATCGCTGGTTTAAAGCAACAGCATTACATACTTTACCGGTGCTCATGTAGATAACCGCAGAAGTTTAAAGTTTCCATTCTTCACCTCCTAAGTTTTGTCAGCATTTACTGTATGTATGTGAACCTTTGTCTCTAGGGTTTGTTCATATTTAATGCATTTATGCACATGAACAGACTTGTCTTATTACTGGCAACAGAAAATAAAGTTACTGTTTAAATAACACATTTCAAGGAAACAAACCAAATAACAATTCATATTTGGGAGCAAAGCATTATTTTAGTTCTGCTTTGATTTTTGTAGCGGTTAAGACTTTGCTCTGTAAATACTGTGTAGCAAAGTTCTAGTCAAAATGTGTCATTACTTGTTAAACAAGCAGCAGCTGTTAAAATCAAAGGTAAAAACGAACGTCAAAGCGCTACTGTTCAGCAAGTAGTGCGAAATGCAAACATGCTGGTACGTACATTGTTTTCACAATGCTTTCATCTGCAAAAGGGAAGTATTGAAGGATATAGTACTTGAGCAAAGAAAGTGTTAAACTATTTTAAGAGGCATAAAAGCAAGAAAATAAACATTTCTATTTTGTTAGACCAGGTTTTTTGTGACCATCAGGTTTATGTCTGTGTTTAACCACTGTATGGGGTTAAATACATAGGCATGCTTTCTCTCCTATGTCATTTCAAGAAAAGGATACGCACATATCAGCCACGTATTGGCTGTTTAGGGACCTGCTGCTGCAGTTGATTGGCTTATCCGCCTTTGTAAACAGCAAGTGTACAAATTTGCCTATGTCTTTAACCCTTTAGCAGCATTTAAAGGAATATGATTTCATGCAATATAAAAAAATAAATTCCAATTTACTTTCCCTTTTAAATTGTCAGTATTATTATGTCAGTAGAATTTGCAACAATGTCTGAAGCAATATTATACATTGTTGAAAAAAAATACTTCCATATAGTGCCTTATGCATGTGATTGACCCCTGAAGATATCTAGGTATGCTTTTTTAACAAAGAGAACAAAGTAAATTTGGCTAAAGAAGTATATATATATATATATATATATATATATATATATATATATATATATATATATATTTATTTTAACTGTACCCTTTAACTATACCAGGAACGTTTATTGTTGAAATTCACGTCTCTTTAAATATATAAGGCAAGGACAGTTTTATGATATGGATAGTTCTCTAAGGCCTAGATTTAGAGTTGGGCGGTAGCCGTCAAAACCAGCGTTAGAGGCTCCTAACGCTGGTTTTAGGCTACCGCCAGTATTTGGAGTCAGTCATGAAAGGGTCTAACGCTCACTTTCCAGCCGCGACTTTTCCATACCGCAGATCCCCTTACGTCAATTGCGTATCCTATCTTTTCAATGGGATCTTTCTAACTCCGGTATTTAGAGTCGTGGCTGAAGTGAGCGTTAGAAATCTAACGACAAAACTCCAGCCGCAGAAAAAAGTCAGTAGTTAAGAGCTTTCTGGGCTAACGCCGGTTTATAAAGCTCTTAACTACTGTGCTCTAAAGTACACTAACACCCATAAACTACCTATACACCCCTAAACCGAGGTCCCCCCACATCGCCGCCACTCTATAAAAAATTTTTAACCCCTAATCTTCCGCTCCGTACACTGCCGCCAACTACGTTATCCCTATGTACCCCTAATCTGCTGCCCCTACACCGCCGACCCCTATATTATATTTATTAACCCCTAATCTGCCCCCCACAACGTCGCCGCCAGCTACCTACACTTATTAACCCCTAATCTGTCGTCCGCACGCCGCCGCCAGCTACATTATAGCTATGTACCCCTAATCTGCTGCCCCTAACACCGCCGACCCCTATATTATATTTATTAACCCCTAATCTGCCCCCCACAACGTCGCCTCCACCTGCCTACACTTATTAACCCCTAATCTGCCGAGCGGACCGCACCGCTATTATAATAAAGTTATTAACCCCTAATCCGCCTCCCGCCTCAATAACCCTATAATAAATAGTATTAACCCCTAATCTGCCCTCCCTAACATCGCCGACACCTAACTTCAAGTATTAACCCCTAATCTGCCGATCGGAGCTCACCGCTACTCTAATAAATTTTTTAACCCCTAAAGCTAATTTTAAACCTAACCCTAACACCCCGCTAAGTTAAATATAATTTTATTCTAACGAAATAAATTAACTCTTATTACATAAATTATTCCTATTTAAATCTAAATACTTACCTGTAAAATAAACCCTAATATAGCTACAATATAAATTATAATTATATTATAGCTATTTTAGGATTAATATTTATTTTACAGGCAACTTTGTATTTATTTTAACCAGGTACAATAGCTATTAAATAGTTAAGAACTATTTAATAGCTAAAATAGTTAAAATAATTACAAAATTACCTGTAAAATAAATCCTAACCTAAGTTACAATTAAACCTAACACTACACTATCAATAAATAAATTAAATAAACTACCTACAATTATCTACAATTAAACCTAACACTACACTATCAATAAATTAATTAAATAAAATACCTACAATTATCTACAATTAAACCTAACACTACACTATCAATAAATTAATTAAATACAATATCTACAAATAAATACAATGAAATAAACTAACTAAAGTACAAAAAATAAAAAAGAACTAAGTTACAAAAAATAAAAAAATATTTACATTAGACATTAGAAAAATATTACAACAATTTTAAACTAATTACACCTACTCTAAGCCCCCTAATAAAATAACAAAGCCCCCCAAAATAAAAAAATGCCCTACCCTATTCTAAATTAAAAAGTTCAAAGCTCTTTTACCTTACCAGCCCTGAACAGGGCCCTTTGCGGGGCATGCCCCAAAGAATTCAGCTCTTTTGCCTGTAAAAAAAACACATACAATACCCCCCCCCCAACATTACAACCCACCACCCACATACCCCTAATCTAACCCAAACCCCCCTTAAATAAACCTAACACTAAGCCCCTGAAGATCTTCCTACCTTATCTTCACCATACCAGGTTCACCGATCGGTCCTCGGAAGTGTTGATCCAAGCCCAAGCGGGGGGGCTGAAGAGTGACGTCCATCCTCGGGCTGAAGTCTGGATCCAAGCGGCGGCTGAAGAAATCCATCATCGGGCTGAAGTCGGAAGTCCATCATCGGGCTGAAGTCTTCTATCAAACCGCATCTTCAATCTTCTTTCTTCTGGAGCGGAGCAGAGCCATCTTCTTCTAAGCCGACGCGGATCATCCTCTTCAACCGACGCCTACTCGCCAAATGACGGTTCCTTTAAATGACGTCATCCAAGATGGCGTCCCTCGAATTCCGATTTGCTGATAGGATTCTATCAGCCAATCGGAATTAAGGTAGGAATATTCTGATTGGCTGATGGAATCAGCCAATCAGAATCAAATTCAATCCGATTGGCTGATCCAATCAGCCAATCAGATTGAGCTTGCATTCTATTGGCTGTTCCGATCAGCCAATAGAATGCAAGCTCAATCTGATTGGCTGATTGGATCAGCCAATCGGATTGAACTTGATTCTGATTGGCTGATTCCATCAGCCAATCAGAATATTCCTACCTTAATTCCGATTGGCTGATAGAATCCTACCAGCCAATCGGAATTCGAGGGACGCCATCTTGGATGACGTGATTTAAAGGAACCGTCATTCGGCGAGTAGGCGTCGGTTGAAGAGGATGTTCCGCGTCGGTTTGGAAGAAGATGGCTCTGCTCCGCTCCAGAAGAAAGAAGATTGAAGATGCGGCTTGATAGAAGACTTCATCCCGATGATGGACTTCCGACTTCAGCCCGATGATGGATTTCTTCAGCCGCCGATTGGATCCAGACTTCAGCCCGAGGATGGACGTCACTCTTCAGCCCCCCGCTTGGGCTTGGATCAACACTTCCGAGGACCGATCGATGAACCTGGTATGGTGAAGATAAGGTAGGAAGATCTTCAGGGGCTTAGTGTTAGGTTTATTTAAGGGGGGTTTGGGTTAGATTAGGGGTATGTGGGTGGTGGGTTGTAATGTTGGGGGGGTATTGTATGTGTTTTTTTTACAGGCAAAAGAGCTGAATTCTTTGGGGCATGCCCCGCAAAGGGCCCTGTTCAGGGCTGGTAAGGTAAAAGAGCTTTGAAATTTTTTAATTTAGAATAGGGTAGGGCATTTTTTTTATTTTGGGGGGCTTTGTTATTTTATTAGGGGGCTTAGAGAAGGTGTAATTAGTTTAAAATTGTTGTAATATTTTTCTAATGTTTGTAAATATTTTTTTATTTTTTGTAACTTAGTTCTTTTTTATTTTTTGTACTTTAGTTAGTTTATTTCATTGTATTTATTTTTAGATATTGTATTTAATTAATTTATTGATAGTGTAGTGTTAGGTTTAATTGTAGATAATTGTAGGTATTTTATTTAATTAATTTATTGATAATGTAGTGTTAGGTTTAATTGTAGATAATTGTAGGTAGTTTATTTAATTTATTTATTGATAGTGTAGTGTTAGGTTTAATTGTAACTTAGGTTAGGATTTATTTTACAGGTAATTTTGTAATTATTTTAACTATTTTAGCTATTAAATAGTTCTTAACTATTTAATAGCTATTGTACCTGGTTAAAATAAATACAAAGTTGCCTGTAAAATAAATATTAATCCTAAAATAGCTATAATATAATTATAATTTATATTGTAGCTATATTAGGATTTATTTTACAGGTAAGTATTTAGCTTTAAATAGGATTAATTTATTTAATAAGAGTTAATTAATTTAGTTAGATTTAAATTATATTTAACTTAGGGGGGTGTTAGTGTTAGGGTTAGACTTAGCTTTAGGGGTTAATACATTTATTAGAATAGCGGTGAGCTCCAGTCGGCAGATTAGGGGTTAATGTTTGAAGTTAGGTGTTGGCAATGTTAGGGAGGGCAGATTAGGGGTTAATACTATTTATTATAGGGTTAGTGAGGCGGATTAGGGGTTAATAACTTTATTATAATAGCGGTGCGGTCCGCTCGGCAGATTAGGGGTTAATAAGTGTAGGCAGGTTGAGGCAACGTTGTAGGGGGCAGATTAGGGGTTAATAAATATAATATAGGGGTCGGCGGTGTTAGGGGCAGCAGATTAGGGGTACATAGGGATAATGTAAGTAGCGGCGGTTTACGGAGCGGCAGATTAGGGGTTAATAATAATATGCAGGGGTCAGCGATAGCGGGGGCGGCAGAATAGGGGTTAATAAGTGTAAGGTTAGGGGTGTTTAGACTCGGGGTACATGTTAGAGTGTTAGGTGCAGACGTAGGAAGTGTTTCCCCATAGCAAACAATGGGGCTGCGTTAGGAGCTGAGCGTGGCTTTTTTGCAGGTGTTAGGGTTTTTTTCAGCTCAAACAGCCCCATTGTTTTCTATGGGGGAATCGTGCACGAGCACGTTTTTGAAGCTGGCCGCATCCGTAAGCACCGCTGGTATAGAGAGTTGAAGTTGCGTTAAATATGCTATACGCTCCTTTTTTGGAGCCTAACGCAGCCATTCTGTGAACTCTCAATACCAGCGGTATTTAAAAGGTGCGGCCAGAAAAAAGCACGCGTAGCTAACGCACCCCTTTGGCCGCAGAACTCTAAATCTAGGCGTAAGAAAATAGAGCAGTTTTCATTTTGAATGCTGGGCCTTTTTAATTAATTTATAGATTAAATTGTCTATATTGGGAATAGTTACAATCACATATACATTCATACATAAATAGATTAATCTGTTCAAAAAGAAAATAGCTATTGACCTAATTATGCATTGTGGACACACAGTCGCACATGCGCTCACACACACTTACACACACACTTAAGGCTGTGACACACTGCAAGCGATGCGGCGCGTGGCAAAGCAGCTGCTTCGCTCCGCGTCACATCGCTTCTGAAGTTCAAATATTTAATCTCTGAGCGCTTAGCTACGCGACCTGACGCAGCAGAGTGCTCAGAGATGAAAAGGCAAGACACACTGAGCGCGCACAGCTGCATCTACACGCTGCGCGTCACTCTGCTTGCAGTGTGTCACAGCCTTTACACACACACATGCAAATGCGCACACACACACATGCACATGTGCACACACACATACTTACACACACACATACATGCAGAGGCACACACGCATGCACTTGCACACTCACACACATACACACAAGCACAAAGGCAGAAAAACAAAATAGAAAGGTACCCGTGTTGACTGACTCAAAAAAAATAATCAGGTTACATCGCAAGACTGTATAATGATTAGTGTGTCACCACTTTACCTGGTGTCTCCATATAGGTGGATTATTGTTTACCTGCTCTAGGACTAGGTTTTCCACCTCTGACATATTATCCTGGTCACTTATGAGTTATACATGTTGCAGGATGTGCAGAGAGGAACATGAATAACGTTGTTCAGTGTCACTATTTGTGTGCTGTCCATGGTTGAAATTCATGTTCCTACCTGCACACCCTGTAGCATGTATAACTCATAAGTGTCCAGGAAAACATGGTTGAAGTGGCAACCCTACATAGGACCTTGGACCACAATTGTGTTTTCTTTCATTATGGAATTAGAGTTTCTGGATAAACCATAGGATTCCTTAACCCCTAGATGCCTTTAGGATGTCCCATGCCATCCAAAAAGCACTGGGCTTTATTGTTTTTAGGACAACATGTTCTGTCCTAACTTTTTTGGCATCCTGCTCCCTCCTGCTTCTAGGAAACAAATAATCAGACTGGGGGGTAGTGCCTAGCATAGTAGGCAGTCCCCCATAATCCAATCATGGCAATCACGTGACTTCCTGTTTCTTGGAAATGTTTACTTAGGAACTTTGTTCCAATCGTAAACATTTTCCCCCGTCATGAAGGGGTTAAGCAAAATCAGCAAAGGCCTGTGTTTATGTGGAGTCTTCTAAAACTGCAAATACAAATCCCACTTAGCACATGTCAAAGCAAGAAGATATGTTTTAAATACATTGATTAAATGTAACTAATATGGCCAAGTATCTGGCTAAGCAAAACAATTAATTCCAGTGCTACAGAATTTTGTGGCGCTATACAAATAAATGATAATAATAATAATAATAATTGTTTAGTATATTTGCAAATCCAGTCAAGTTAGGAAAACTGGGTAAAAATTATCACCTAGATTACGAGTTTTGCGTTAACAGGGGTGCGGTGCTAACGAGCAGTTTATGCTCACTGCTCACTTACAGACAGCGCTGGTATTACGGGTTTTTACAAACCCGGCGTTAGCCGCAAAAAAGTGAGCGAAGAGCAAAATTTAGCTCCACATCTCACCTCAATACCAGCGTTGCTTACGTTAGCGGTGAGCTGGCTGAACGTGCTTGTGCACGATTTCCCCATAGGAATCAATGGGGGAGAGCCGGCTGAAAAAAAAACTAACACCTGCAAAAAAGCAGCGTTTAGCTCCTAACGCAGCCCCATTGATTCCTATGGGGAAATACATTTTATGTCTACACCTAACACCTTAACATGAACCCCAAGTCTAGCCACCCCTAATCTTACACTTATTAACCCCTAATCTGCCGCTCCCGACATCGCCGCAACCTACATTATATTATTAACCCCTAATCTGCCGCTCCGGACACCGCCGCCACGTACATTATACTTATGAACGCCTAATCTGCTGCCCCCAACATCGCCGAACCCTACATTATATTTATTAACCCCTAATCTGTCGTCCCCAATGTCGCCGCAACCTAACTACACTTCTTAATCCCTAATCTGCCGCCCCCAACATCGCCACCACTATAATAAAGTTATTAATCCCTAAACCTAAGTCTAACACTAACCCTAACACCCCCTAACTTAAATATAATTACAATAAATCTAAATAAAATTACTACAATTACCTAAATAATTCCTATTTAAAACTAAATACTCACCTATAAAATAAACCCTAAACTAGCTACAATATAACTAATAGTTACATTGTATCTAGTTTAGGGTTTATTTTTATTTTACAGGCAACTTTGTATTTATTTTAACTAGGTACAATAGTTATTAAATAGTTATTAACTATTTAATAACTACCTTGTTAAAATAAAGACAAAAGTACCTGTAAAATAAAACCTAACCTAAGTTACCTAAGTTAAACTAACACCTAACACTACTCTATAATTAAATAAATTAACTAAACTAAATACAATTAATTATAATTAAATAAAATTATCTAAAGTACGAAAAAAACAAACACTAAATTACAGAAAATAATAAAATAATTACAAGATTTTTAAACTAATTACACCTAATCTAATCCCCCTAACAAAATAAGCCCCCCAAAATAAAAAGCCCTACCCTACACTAAATTACAAATAGCCCTTAAAAGGGCCTTTTGTGAGACATTGCCCCAAAGTAATCAGCTCTTTTACCTGTAAAAAAAAAAGTACAAATACCCCCCCAACATTAAAACCCACCACCCACACAACCAACCCTACTCTAGCCAGTATAATGCCAGTTCAATCCTATTGGCTGATTGCATCAGCCAATAGGAATTTTTCTACCTTAATTCCATTTGGCTGATAGAATTCTATCAAACAATCGGAATTGAAGGGACGCCATCTTGGATGATGTCATTTAAAGGAACCTTCATTCAGTCGTCGGCTGTCGGATGAAGAGGATGCTCTGTGTCGGATGTCTTTAAGATGGACCCGCTCCACGCCGGATGGATGAAGATAGAAGATGCTGTCTGGATGAAGACTTCTGCCCTTCTGGAGGACCACTTCTGCCTGGTTGGATGAAGACTTCTGCCCATCTGGAGGACCACTTCTGCTGGATTCGTTGAGGACTTCTGCCCGGTTGGGTGAAGACTTCTCAAGGTAGGGTGATCTTCAAGGGGTTAGTGTTAGGTTTTTTTTACAGGTAAAAGAGCTGATTACTTTGGGGCAATGCCCCGCAAAAGGCCCTTTTAAGGGCTATTTGTAATTTAGTATAGGGTAGGGCTTTTTTTTATTTTGGGGGGCATTTTTATTTTGTTAGGGGGATTAGATTAGGTGTAATTAGTTTAAAAATCTTGTAATTTCTTTATTATTTTCTGTAAGTTAGTGTTTGTTGTTTTTCGTAATTTAGATAATTTTATTTAATTATAATTAATTGTATTTAATTTAGGTAATTAATTTAATTATAGTGTAATGTTAGGTGTAATTGTAACTTAGGTTAGGTTTTATTTTACAGGTAACTTTGTATTTATTTTTGTTAGGTAGTTATTAAATAGTTAATAACTATTTAATAACTATTGTACCTAGTTAAAATAAATACAAAGTTGCCTGTAAAATAAAAATAAACCCTTAGCTAGATACAATGTAACTATCAGTTATATTGTAGCTAGCTTAGGGTTTATTTTATAGGTAAGAATTTAATTTTAAATAGGAATAATTTAGTTAATTGTAGTAAAATTATTTAGATTTATTTAAATTATATTTAAGTTAGGGGGTATTAGGGTTAATAACTTTATTATAGTGGCGGCGATGTTGGGGCGGTAGATTAGGGGTTAATAAATGTAGTTAGGTTGCGGCAACATACGGGACGGCAGATTAGGGGTTAATAAATAAAATGTAGGTGTCAGCGATTTTGGGGGCAGCAGATTAGGGGTTGATAAGTATAATGTAGGTGGCGGCGGTGTCCAGAGAGGTAGATTAGGGGTTAATAATATAATGCAGGTGTCGACGATGTTTTTCAAGCGCCAACCGGCGTGAAACGCGTCAGTTGACGTCATTTACCTCCCTGTCTTCTATACCGTAAGTGACTGCGTTTATCGCAGCTCCTGTGTGAACTTTTAAACAATTGTTTTCAATAAATATTCTATGTGAATCTTATCGAAGTGCTGTGTGCATAGTGTCTATACCGATAATACAATCTTTGTTTGGAAATGTTTGCTCTAGTTCACGAGCTTTAAACCACTAATCTTCTCTGGGACTCCTGAATCCTCTTTGAAATTTATTTTCAGCAGCTCTGTGTGTGCTGACTTTAAGCTGTGTGGACGACGGCTCTTGGTCTCCCAGGACTAGTGTGTTTCTTTATCCGTACAACCTAATTACCTTTGTCTTATATATATATATATATATATAACACTCACAGGTATCCTGACAGGTTGAATACTGGATACCTGGCAACCTTAGCTGCAGACAGTGTGTGTGATTTGAAGATAATTCTGGTGAGTGTCTAGAATGGGTTGTTTGTGAGACTGTGTGTGGAGTACAGAGCTGGAGTTCACTTTCACAGCATGATAAATATACATGGGTTTGTGTAAAATAGATAGCAACTACCAGTGACAATATTGTGGATAGTATATATGGCATGTTGCTGTCTTGATACTATAAATAGCAATCCCTGCATAATCCCTGCAAATATTTCACACCAGTCTGGAATGTGCATTGCTATAACATATGTTCACATTTTCAAAGTGAACATTTTATAAGTGAGGCACTAGCAATAGAATTATACAAGAATTGAACAAGTATTGGGCAAGGGGCAAGAAAAAGGCAGGTACTTTTGTAATATTATGTTTGATATACCTTACTGTTTTCAAATGCAATTACTACTGTAATACTGTGCATTATGTGTTTAACTTGTTCCCTCTTTTGTAAAAATGCCTAATACCTTCTTATTCCTTTTTGCTGCCTTTTGTCTCTATAACAAACTACTTTATTCAATTAATCCTTCTCCCTCTCCACCTGCACTGTTCATTAGCCCATCTCTCTTAAACTCACCTTTTGTACTCATGAACTTTACCTATTCCTAAACACTCTCTCTCCCCCCTGCACCTTGTCTCAAAAGCAGTCTCACTACTGCAAATCTGTATCTCATCTAATGTCACTCTCCTTCTTGCTTTTACTAACTGCTGGTGACATCTCCCCTAATCCTGGTCCCCAATAACTGCCTAGCCGTGCACATCCATGTATACCATCCCACAGTCTCAAAAAACAAAACTCTGACAACCTTACTCACCTTCCTCTTGCATCAAAATCCACTTCCCCTTTCACTTGTGCACTTTGGAACTCTCGCTCTGTTTGCAACAAACTCACTTCTATACATGACCTCTTTATCTCCCACTCCCTCAACCTTCTGGCCCTAACAGAAACCTGGCTCTCTCCCCTAGACACAACATCCACTGCTGCTTTGTCACATGGGGGTCTCCACTTCAGCCACACTCCTAGGTCTGGTAATAGACAAGGAGGTGGTGTAGGAATTTGACTTTCCTCTCATTGCACCTTTCAACAAATTCATCCCATCTCTTTCCTCACATTTCCCTCACATTTTCCTCATTCGAAACCCACATGATTCGCTTATTCTCTCCTCTTTCTATACATGTTGCAGTCATATACCGTCCTCCTAGCTCCTCAACTCAATTTCTAGATCACTTGGCTGCATGGCTACCTTATTTCCTTTCCTCAGACACCCCTTCCCTCATTCTTGGTGACTTCAACATCCCTCTTGACAATCCCACTGCCTCCTCTGCAAAACAACTTCTGCAACTCACTTCCTCTTTTGGTTTGTCACAATGGACTGATTCTCCCACTCACAAAGATGGTCACTCCCTTGACCTGATCTTTAGCTATCGATGCACCCTCTCAAACTTCACAAACTCTCCCTTTCCTCTTTCTGACCACCATCTCCTTACTTGCAACATATCATCCCTCCCTACAACTCTCCCTCCTTCTGCTCTTCACACCAAACTTCACAGAAACATTACGTCATTAGATCAACAACAGCTTTCTAATTCCCTCAAACCTCTCCTCTCATCCTTCTCCTCCTTTTCATGCCCTGACCAATCTATCTGCCACTATAATTCCACCCTTACATCCGTCCTTGACAATCTCGCCCCTCCGACCATAGCTCGGAAATCAAACACTCATTCTCAGCCCTGGCATACTCCTCTGACACTATGCCTATGCAGATGTTCCTGTACTGCTGAGCGGCAATTGAGAAAATCTAGGAGTTCAGCTGATTTTCATCATTACAAATTTATCTTGAACTCCTTCTACTCTGCCCTTAATTTCCATAAGCAACACTACTTCTCTACTCTTATCTCTAATCTTTCTTCAAACCCAAAATGTTTGTTCTCCACTTTCAATACTCTTCTCCACCCTCCCCCACCTCCTAATACAACTTCTCTGTCAGCTCAAGACTTTGCCAACCACTTCACTAACAAAATCAACTCTTCAGAAATGAAATCAGCTCTCAACATAATTCCATTCTCTCACCCCCTCAAATGCTCTCAATCAACGTAGGCTGAGGAAGGGAAAGGGGGACAACTGTAGCCCACAATGTGGGTCCTCCTACTAGTAGTTATGGAGTGAATGTACAAAAGATATATGCTAAAATGGGTATACAAGTTAAAAATGTATATCAATATTTATTCCACACAATCGGTTAAAAATATCAGTGATCTTCTAAAACATACAGTCAAAAAGATATATTACACATTCATAAATAATCATGGATCCATGTTACAATAACGAAATGTAGAAAATGACATAAAATCTGAAAAAATAATAAAAATAAAAATAAAAGTAAAAATGACCTGGTGCACCTAAAAACGTCTGACAATGAATGACCTGATAGGCCAAGTGTCTTAGTATGGGTGGTACTCTATGGTACAATCCGGATATTGATGAGTGTTCTTATGATTGTATTTATCCAAACAGATAATGGTGTGAAAAAAAGGAAAAGTGTCTATATTATATATCCGATTCAGAAAAATTCCAAAATAGTGTGTATCCTGTGATCCCAAATGTGAAGAAAATATAAGTAACTTTGCAAAAAATGTGGAAATCCTCAAATTGGTGAAACAAAAAGAAATTAGTCTTTCAAAAGTTAATCAATAAGTGTCCAAAATGATATAGTGGATTCTGTGCAGTGAAGTTGTCTCCCAGTTGGATACAATAAAACAAAATAAAACTGTGCAAAAACTTTTATTTGAAAATCTAAAGCCCTGAATAGGGGTCTGCTGCTGCTCTCCAGGCCAAGGCCGTTGTGTAGTAATCATACACTATAGTGGCCTGTTCTCTATGCCTGTAATGTGCTGCAGCATTTCGTGTTTGGTGGCTTTCTCTGATCTTCTTTGCAATTGGCTACTCGTTTACATCGGGTACACTAGGGTATCCGTTGAGGAGAGCTAGAGGTATTCCCAATCCCCTCCCCCCATCTGTCTTCTGCGCAGGATCTACATTCACTCTCTTTATTGCTCTCAATCAACCACAACCCACATAACCTTAAACTTAGCTCATTCTCCCCTGTTACAGAGGAAGAAGTTTCGGCACTTATACTGCGCTCTCACCTCACTACCTTTCCCCTTGACCCTATCCCCTCACAGCTACTCCCCTCCCTCTCTGCCACCCTTACCCCTATACTCACACACACTTTCAACCTCTCCTTCAGCACCGGTATATTTCCCTCATCGCTGAAACATGCACTGGTCACACCTATGATCAAAAAACTTTCCCTACCTCCCCATCCAACTACCACCCTATTTCCCTCCTCCCTCTTGCATCAAAGCTTCTCGAAAAACTAGCTTATGCACGCCTATCCCATTTCCTTACAATAAACTCCCTCCTTGACCCATTGCAATCTAGATTTTGTCCCCATCACTCCACAGAAACAGCAATTGTTAAGGTTACCAACGACCTACTTACAGCAAAATCAAAAGGCCACTTCTCTCTGCTTATTCTCCTTGATCTGTCCGCAGCCTTTGACACTGTTGACCACCCTCTCTTGCTCCAAACTCTCTAATCCTTCAGCATATGTGACACAGCCCTCTCATGGCTCTCTTCCTACCTGTCAAACCATACCTTTAGTGTAGCCTTCTCTGGGGCCTCCTCTGCCCCGTCACCACTTTCTGTCAGAGTACCGCAAGGCTCTGTCCTCGGTCCCCTTCTCTTCTCAATCTACACGTCATCACTAGGTTCCCTAATAAAGTCCCACGGTTTACAATATCATTTGTATGCCAATGACACCCAAATCTACTTCTCTGCACCAGACCTTTCTCCTTCCTTGCTAACCCGTGTCACTAACTGTCTTTCTCACATCTCCAACTGGATGTCCTCTCACTACCTCAAGCTAAATCTCTCCAAAACTGAGCTCCTTATTTTCCCCCCTTCTTCTAAACTCTCCACCCCCAATCTCTCTATAACTGTCAACAACTCCATCATTAACCCTACCCCGCATGCCCAATGTCTCGGGGTAACATTTGACTCAGATCTTTCACTCCTCACATTCAGTCTTTGGCTAAAGCCTGCCGCTTCCACCTTAAAAACATCTCTAAAATTAGACACTTCCTTACATAAGACACAACTAAGATTTTAATCTACTCTCTCATCCTCTCCCGCCTCGATTACTGCAACTCTGTCCTCTCTGGTCTCCCCACCTACCGCCTAGCTCCTTTACAATCCTTTATGAATGCCTCTGCCAGAATCATCTTCCTTACAAGTCACTCTTCATCTGCTGCACCTCTCTGCCAATCTCTTCACTGGCTTCCTCTTGCCTCTTGGATCAAACACAAAATTCTCATTCTGACATACAATGCCCTCAACTGCACTGCTCCCCCCTATATCTCAGACCTTGTCTCCAGATACTCTCCCTCCCGTCCCCTTCGCTCTG
This sequence comes from Bombina bombina, assembly GCF_027579735.1. Taxonomy (NCBI): domain Eukaryota; kingdom Metazoa; phylum Chordata; class Amphibia; order Anura; family Bombinatoridae; genus Bombina; species Bombina bombina. Next base: position 363,308,759 of record NC_069503.1, on the reverse strand, counting down.
CTCACGACCTCCTACTCTCCTCCTCTCTTGTCACCTCATCACACTCCCATTTACAGGACTTCTCTAGACTGGCTCCCATCTTGTGGAAATCTCTGCCTCACTCCACAAGACTCTCTTCTAGATTTAAAAGCTTCAAGTGCTCCCTAAAGACTCTACTGTTCAGGGATGCATACAACCTACGCTAACCTTTCTTTATACCAGTTCCTCTCCTCCATTGCTATCCCCTGAACCCCCTTAGCATGTAAGCTTAAGAATCCAGCTGTTTGTTGATCACCTTCTCAAGAGCTGACTACAACAGTGCAACTCTTGGCAGGACCCTCTACCCATTTGATCTCTATAACTGTTTTGTTGTACTCCGCCTTTTTTAATAGCGCTGCACAATCTGTTGGCACTCTACAAATAACCGATAATAATAAAATAATAATAATAATAATAAATGTAGTGAGAATATTGTATATGTTTGCAAATTTGCGTAGACCATATGTGCATTTTCCAAAAATAACTTTGTATGTTGTAATATGGCAGTCCTAATACTTGCAGTCCTTGCTGTCTTATTAGCATAATGCCAGTAATGAGACAAGTCTGTTCAGGTGCATTATTTAAAATATAGTCCCTGTCTCCTCTGCTTTAGACTCAACTGATCTTCAAAGACTGCAGAATTGTGCATTGCTGCCCTGTCTCTGAGTATTAGCTGATACTAACAAAGAGGAGAGGAACACACTCTTCAGTTGGTCTATAATGTGTAGAGTAGGGCAGTGTTTTTCAACCAGTGTGCCGTGGTACACTAGTGTGCCGTGAGAGACCCTCAGGTGTGCCGCGGCAGACTGACAACAGTGTGACATATTTTTTAAATTTTGCTTGTTTTTTACTCTGGGTCGTTTTTTTATTTTGAGTGAGATGATGACTGAGGATAACTGCAGCGGCAGCTCCCCTCCCCGACCCGTGTTCACACTTGGAAGGAACCCCCACAACACGTGCCTAGTGCAGGCTCTACACGCAGCACCACGCGTCGCGACACCTCAAACCCCCATGCATGCTGGCGCAGCTTTGCTCCTCCTCCAGAACAGCATACCATGCTCCACATATACTCTTGTGCTCCACAGATAACACGTTTCCCAGTTTCCGGGGGGGGGGTGGACTTTTCCCAGTGCGGGAGTGTCCCTCTTTCAAATTTTGAAATATTGGGAGGTATGTGACAGGCTCATCAGGCAGACAGGCAGGCATCATTTACAACCATGACATATTGACATTCATTCACAGACAATAATTATGATTGTTTGTAAATGAAGGTCAATATGTCACGTATAGTTTGTAGGAGGCATGGCATGACAGTACAGCATGTGTGTGTGTATATATATATATATATATATATATATATATATATTATATGCTGTATTAGGCTACAATGTGTGATTTTGTAAAATTTTGGGATGGTGGTGTCCTGCAGGATTTTTAAATGTAAAAAAGTGTGCCACGGCAAAAAAAAAAAGTTGAAAATCACTGGAGTAGTGCATAGGATCAGCCACATTTAGCCATCCCTTGTATGCTTCCATGATGGCTATATTGTGGTAAATCCAATGTCTTAAATATAAACATGAGGCACATATATAATATGACCTAAATACCTAAAATGTTATCTCTGAGTGGAACAGGCAGTTCAAGCAAGATGTACTACAGTATGTACCTAGGTGCCAATGCACTCTACCACTGTTGTGTCCATTTATGCATATGTTTATGTGTACAAATCTGAGCATTTAGCAATAGACTGAGCATTTAGAATCATTTTATGAGCTTGCTGAATAGCTGTTTGCCCATTACTCTCTGTAGTATAACAGCTATGTAACTGCTATTTAATGCCTTGCTAAATAGAAATCTGAAGAATATAAAGAAAAACACAATGGTTACTTCTTAATTTCCTAGTGGGGATCTTAAACCTTCATCCACCTGCACGAAATACTGACAATATTTTATTCACTGGGGAATAGAAAGCATTTATGTTCCGCTGTAATTAGTTACCTTTGATCGGGAATTGTCACATATCTATCACATGCTTTGGTAGGGAGACTACAATTAGCAGTAAAGTTTAATTATCCTTCTGTGCCCATAGCAGAGATTCTAGTGTGTTTTTGTGTCATAACTTTTACAAAGAAGTATTTTTAAACTGATCATTAATTTTATAGTCACAGAAATGAGATGCTGAATTTATGTTGTTGTCATTGGCACAGGCTCAAGACGCCACTGACAATATTTTTGATTGTAATAGAATGACTGTGAACTAATGAGCCTATAAACATTCTTTTGAACATTCATTTCATTTCAATGTCCGATTAGAGCGTAATGTTCTTAATTATAATGCTCATAAACTTCAATCACAGCATTGCTTGGCAAAATGCAAGTAACTGATATTAGATGTTAAGACAAAGATTTATTAGGAATCTGCTTCAAATTACTGAAATGGGGCTATATTTAATACGATGAAAAAAATTACCTTTTTTAGGTAGAGAACAATTGCTTCTTGATGTCATTGTAAAAGTAAAGGGTGAATTCCGAACGTGGCCGAAGGTAGAAAGCTTCACCTTTCAGTATAATCCTTTTTTGCAAAATATTACATACAACACACTTAAAAATAAATAAGTTGTAGGTCAGTGCTTAGGCTCCCATAATAATAATAAAGCTTTATCAGAATATAAATCACATATACTCTAATATATATTTACACCCTCCTCATTAGATTCAATGTTAGTCATTAAAGGAACATGGGAGTCAAATTTAAATTTGCATGATTTAGATAGTGTGTAGAATTTCAAACACTTAGGCCTAGATTTGGAGTTCGGCGGTAAAAGGGCTGTTAACGCTCCGCGGGCTTTTTTCTGGCCGCACCATAAAATTAACTCTGGTATCGAGAGTTCAAACAAATGCTGCGTTAGGCTCCAAAAAAGGAGCGTAGAGCATTTTTACCGCAAAAGCAACTCTCGATACCAGAGTTGCTTACGGACGCGGCCGGCCTCAAAAACGTGCTCGTGCACGATTCCCCCATAGGAAACAATGGGGCTGTTTGAGCTGAAAAAAAACCTAACACCTGCAAAAAAGCAGCGTTCAGCTCCTAACGCAGCCCCATTGTTTGCTATGGGGAAACACTTCCTACGTCTGCACCTAACACTCTAACATGTACCCCGAGTCTAAACACCCCTAGCCTTACACTTATTAACCCCTAATCTGCCGCCCCCGCTATCGCTGACCCCTGCATATTTTTTTAAACCCCTAATCTGCCGCTCCGTAAACCGCCGCCACCTACGTTATCCCTATGTACCCCTAATCTGCTACCCCTAACACCGCCGACCCCTATATTATATTTATTAACCCCTAACCTGCCCCCCACAACGTCGCCGACACCTGCCTACACTTATTAACCCCTAATCTGCCGAGCGGACCTGAGCGCTACTATAATAAAGTTATTAACCCCTAATCCGCCTCACTAACCCTATCATAAATAGTATTAACCCCTAATCTGCCCTCCCTAACATCGCCGACACCTAACTTCAATTATTAACCCCTAATCTTCCGATCGGAGCTCACCGCTATTCTAATAAATGGATTAACCCCTAAAGCTAAGTCTAACCCTAACACTAACACCCCCCTAAGTTAAATATAATATTTATCTAACGAAATAAATTAACTCTTATTAAATAACTTATTCCTATTTAAAGCTAAATACTTACCTGTAAAATAAATCCTAATATAGCTACAATATAAATTATAATTATATTATAGCTATTTTAGGATTAATATTTATTTTACAGGCAACTTTGTAATTATTTTAACCAGGTACAATAGCTATTAAATAGTTAAGAACTATTTAATAGTTACCTAGTTAAAATAATAACAAATTTACCTGTAAAATAAATCCTAACCTAAGTTATAATTAAACCTAACACTACCCTATCAATAAAATAATTAAATAAACTACCTACAATTACCTACAATTAACCTAACACTACACTATCAATAAATTAATTAAACACAATTCCTACAAATAAATACAATTAAATAAACTAGCTAAAGTACAAAAAATAAAAAAGAACTAAGTTACAGAAAATAAAAAAATATTTACAAACATAAGAAAAATATTACAACAATTTTAAACTAATTACACCTACTCTAAGCCCCCTAATAAAATAACAAAGCCCCCCAAAATAAAAAATTCCCTACCCTATTCTAAATTAAAAAAGTTACAAGCTCTTTTACCTTACCAGCCCTGAACAGGGCCCTTTGCGGGGCATGCCCCAAGAATTTCAGCTCTTTTGCCTGTAAAAAAAAACATACAATACCCCCCCCCCAACATTACAACCCACCACCCACATACCCCTAATCTAACCCAAACCCCCCTTAAATAAACCTAACACTAAGCCCCTGAAGATCTTCCTACCTTGTCTTCACCATCCAGGTATCACCGATCCGTCCTGGCTCCAAGATCTTCATCCAACCCAAGCGGGGGTTGGCGATCCATAATCCGGTCCAGAAGAGGCTCCAAAGTCTTCCTCCTATCCGGCAAGAAGAGGACATCCGGACCGGCAAACATCTTCTCCAAGCGGCATCTTCGATCTTCTTCCATCCGGAGCGAAGCGGCAGGATCCTGAAGACCTCCAGCGTGGAACATCCATCCGGACCGACGACTGAACGACGAATGACTGTTCCTTTAAGGGACGTCATCCAAGATGGCGTCCCTCGAATTCCGATTGGCTGTTAGGATTCTATCAGCCAATCGGAATTAAGGTAGGAATTTTCTGATTGGCTGATGGAATCAGCCAATCAGAATCAAGTTCAATCCGATTGGCTGATCCAATCAGCCAATCAGATTGAGCTCGCATTCTATTGGCTGTTCCGATCAGCCAATAGAATGCGAGCTCAATCTGATTGGCTGATTGGATCGGCCAATCGGATTGAACTAGATTCTGATTGGCTGATTCCATCAGCCAATCAGAAAATTCCTACCTTAATTCCGATTGGCTGATAGAATCCTATCAGCCAATCGGAATTCGAGGGACGCCATCTTGGATGACGTCCCTTAAAGGAACAGTCATTCGTCGTTCAGTCGTCGGTCCGGATGGATGTTCCGCGCTGGAGGTCTTCAGGATCCTGCCGCTTCGCTCCGGATGGAAGAAGATCGAAGATGCCGCTTGGAGAAGATGTTTGCCGGTCCGGATGTCCTCTTCTTGCCGGATAGGAGGAAGACTTTGGAGCCTCTTCTGGACCGGATTATGGATCGCCAACCCCCGCTTGGGTTGGATGAAGATCTTGGAGCCAGGACGGATCGGTGATACCTGGATGGTGAAGACAAGGTAGGAAGATCTTCAGGGGCTTAGTGTTAGGTTTATTTAAGGGGGGTTTGGGTTAGATTAGGGGTATGTGGGTGGTGGGTTGTAATGTTGGGGGGGGGGTATTGTATGTTTTTTTTTACAGGCAAAAGAGCTGAAATTCTTGGGGCATGCCCCGCAAAGGGCCCTGTTCAGGGCTGGTAAGGTAAAAGAGCTTGTAACTTTTTTAATTTAGAATAGGGTAGGGAATTTTTTATTTTGGGGGGCTTTGTTATTTTATTAGGGGGCTTAGAGTAGGTGTAATTAGTTTAAAATTGTTGTAATATTTTTCTTATGTTTGTAAATATTTTTTTATTTTCTGTAACTTAGTTCTTTTTTATTTTTTGTACTTTAGCTAGTTTATTTAATTGTATTTATTTGTAGGAATTGTGTTTAATTAATTTATTGACAGTGTAGTGTTAGGTTAATTGTAGGTAATTGTAGGTAGTTTATTTAATTATTTTATTGATAGGGTAGTGTTAGGTTTAATTATAACTTAGGTTAGGATTTATTTTACAGGTAAATTTGTTATTATTTTAACTAGGTAACTATTAAATAGTTCTTAACTATTTAATAGCTATTTTACCTGGTTAAAATAATAACAAAGTTGCCTGTAAAATAAATATTAATCCTAAAATAGCTATAATATAATTATAATTTATATTGTAGCTATATTATGATTTATTTTACAGGTAAGTATTTAGCTTTAAATAGGAATAATTTATTTAATAAGAGTTAATTTATTTTGTTAGATAAAAATTATATTTAACTTAGGGGGGTGTTAGTGTTAGGGTTAGACTTAGCTTTAGGGGTTAATACATTTATTAGAATAGCGGTGAGCTCCGGTCGGCAGATTAGGGGTTAATAATTGAAGTTAGGTGTCGGCGATGTTAGGGAGGGCAGATTAGGGGTTAATACTATTTATTATAGGGTTAGTGAGGCGGATTAGGGGTTAATAACTTTATTATAGTAGCGCTCAGGTCCGCTCGGCAGATTAGGGGTTAATAAGTGTAGGCAGGTGTCGGCGACGTTGAGGGGGGCAGATTAGGGGTTAATAAATATAATATAGGGGTCGGCGATGTTAGGGCAGCAGATTAGGGGTACATAGGGATAACGTAGGTGGCGGCGATTTGCGGTCGGAAGATTAGGGGTTAATTATTTTAAGTAGCTGGCGGCGACATTGTGGGGGGCAAGTTAGGGGTTAATAAATGTAATACAGGGGTCGGCGGGGTTAGGGGCAGCAGATTAGGGGTACATAAGTATAACGTAGGTGGCGGTCGGCAGATTAGGGGTTAAAAATTTTAATCGAGTGGCGGCGGTGTGGGGGGACCTCGGTTTAGGGGTACATAGGTAGTTTATGGGTGTTAGTGTACTTTAGGGTACAGTAGTTAAGAGCTTTATAAACCGGCGTTAGCCAGAAAGCTCTTAACTCCTGCTATTTTCAGGCGGCTGGAATCTTGTCGTTAGAGTTCTAACGCTCACTTCAGAAACGACTCTAAATACCAGCGTTAGAAAGATCCCATTGAAAATATAGGCTACGCAAATGGCGTAGGGGGATCTGCGGTATGGAAAAGTCGCGGCTGAAAAGTGAGCGTTAGACCCTTTAATCACTGACTCCAAATACCAGCGGGCGGCCAAAACCAGCGTTAGGAGCCTCTAACGCTGGTTTTGACGGCTACCGCCGAACTCCAAATGTAGGCCTTAGCAATTTACTTTCTTGTGCATGTGTGAGCACTCTATGTACTATATAGCACCATATTTCCCACAATCAGCCTAAGGTGGAAGCGAGGTTAGGAAGGAACAGTCTAATGACCACTGTGCCACAAGGGCTCTAAAGCTGCATGCAAAGCTTCATAAATGGAGCCCTTAACCTCATTATTTCCAGAATAATTAATGAGCAGGTATTTAATTCCCTTACTGCCTTCATCACACAAAGTGTAAGTATTTAACCTCTGTATTGCCTATAGCACACACAGAGCAGTGATTTAACCCCCATAGGGACAGAAACATACAGCAACCATTTTAACACCCATTTCCGACAGACACATAACAGGGACAGGCAAATGCACACTACAGGGCTGAATTATCAAGCTCTGAATGGAGCTTGATGCCCCTGTTACTGCACGAGACTTCAGGCTCGCTGGATACAGCAGTTATAAAGCAGCGGTCTAAAGACCGCTGCTAAATAACTGATCCGCTGCCTCTGAGGCTGCGGTCTGCAATCCGCCCGATCCTATACGATCGGGCTGATTGACACCCCCTGCTAGCAGCCGATTGGCCACGAATCTGCAGGGGGGGGGCCATTTGCACAAGCAGTTCTACAGCGTATCTAGTTGGACAAACATTGATAAATTGGCTCCTAGATTAAAGAATAATTCTGCACGTTTTCATATTCCTGGCAAATTAATGACTGTAGCTCTTGGTGGTAAATACTAGATGATACCATTTATGATATGACATAAAATATCAAGGGCATTGTTCTTTCTATTTTCATCTCCATCCAGCACATACGTACATTTCCTGAGAAAAAGGGAAACCTTTATGTAGGAATAGTGCTTTAGATTCCAAAGAGCAAAATTTATACCTAGGGGTACTCGGCCTGGACTTTTTCCCAAAATTTGTTACCCATGGCCCTTGGCATAAATACGCCTGCGGTTTACTTTATAGACGACAATAATACTGTAATAAATACACCTTATAGTATGTACATAAATACACTAAACTTTAACTATATAACTTACATATAAAAAAACACTTTATTTAAAAAAAATATATATTATACTCATTATACTAAACATATAGACATATTAAACTATGTAGATGAACACAGAATGCACAAGAACTATAACAGAACATGGGCAGATGAATGGAACATTGAGGTGATGACAGACATTTTGTGTAAAATGAAAGATAAACCAAAATGGTGACCTATTAAACGTGTTTCATGCTGAAATGATTGTACCATGCTGGTTTATTTTGTGGGATTACATTTTTAAGTTGTTGCAGATTTATGATACCATCAACTGGCATTTTATTTCCACAAAAACTACTCATACCGCCCACAGATCACGGTAATTATGTTAGTAATTACTTACTGATAAAACACACATTCCAGGGAAATAAAGAGCAACACTGATGCATCACACTGTGAGGGAATTTGGAAGCAAACTCTTATTAAAGGTATATGAAACCCCCAAACAATTATTTTGTGATTCAGACAGAGGGGCCGATTTAACATTCCCTGAATGGTGCCTAATGCACTTGTTTCTGCGCGAGTCTTCAGGGTCGCCGGAAACAGGAGTTAAGAAGCTTCGCCTCTGAGGCTGCGGCCATCAATCCGCCCGATCTCATACGATCGGGTTGATTGACACCCCCTGCTGACGGCTGATTGGCCGCAAATCTGTAGGAGGTGGCATTGCACAAGCAGTTCACCAGAAAAGCTTGTGCAATAATAAATGCCGACAGCGTATGCTGTCTGCATGTATAGATGTCTGGCAGACATGATTGCTACAGCGGATCATGTCCACCAGACACCTGATAAATCGGCCCCAATGCATCCAATTTTATTTATTTTTTCCAATTTATTCCATGATCAAATTTGTTTTGTTCCTATGATATTCTTTGTTGAAGTGATACAAAGTTAGGTATCTGGAGCACTACATTAGAGGAAATAGTGCTGCCATCTAGAGTTTTTGCAAATGGAAAACATTCTAGCAAAATTGCTAACATATAGTGCTCCAGACATAGGCCTTATGTTCCTGCTTTTCAACAAAAGATACCAAGAAAACTAAGAAAAATTGATAAAAGAAGTAAATTAGAAAGTTGTTGAAAATCACAAACTCAATCTGCATGCTCTTTGGGTTTCATATCCCTTTAAATTTTAAATAATTGTGACTTATGTTTTAAAATGAATAAACTTAATAAAATAGTTACTAATTATATCTGATCATTAGGAGGCCCATTTATCAAACTCCGTATGGAGCTTGTGAGATTGTGTTTCTGGTGAGTCTTCAGTTATGAAGCAGCGGTCTAAAGACCGCTGCTCCATAACCCTGTCCGCATGCTCGAGTACGATCAGGTTGATTGACACCTCCCTGCTGGCAGCCCATTGGCCGCGAGTCTGCAGGGGGCGGCGTTGCACCAGCAGGTCTTGTGAGCTGCTGGTGCAATGCTGAATACGGAGAGAGTATTGCTCTCCGCATTCAGCGAGGTCTTGCGGACCTGATCCGCACTGTCGGATCAGGTCCGCAAGACCTTTGATACATAGGCCCCTCTGTGTCAACAGCAATTGGTAAATTTAAAAACAGCCATTTTCTAGTGTGCCTGGGCTCAGTGCTATAAAATAGTGGATGATTTTTTTACCAGTGGAATAAAATACTGGATGGATTTGTAACCCTACATTTACATACATTACAGATAAACCCTGCCTACAGATAGGAAAGATCAAATCAATGGGATGAAAAAGATAATGCTCATAATTTACAATGCAGGTTTAATTAATAATTAACATTTGAAATACTAATGGCAGCTTTAAATGACAGCTCCTCGCTCATTTTTGTTTTTCTAAACACTTGTTAAATGACATTTTTTTCTGTAGCTTTCAATGTATGTAGCTTTTAATTGTTATTCTTCTAAAAACTCATATTCATCATTTGAAACAGCAGTGGAAAATGGGATTTCTTCCACTCCTAATTCAGTTGTTTAGTTTATCGCATTAAACAAAATATTGAGATTTGAGGGCTTTACATTATATTGCTCTTCATTAAATGAGCATTGTATATGTCTAACTGCTTAGCTGCCAGCTGTGTGGTAGTTTGACTGGTAGTCAGGTTATTGCTCGTTTTGACAGGACAGATCAGGATACAACCCTTAGCTGTTTACTAAGGTGCATCATGGGAAGAGCTGTGAATAATTTCTGTAGTGAGGATTATTTTTGTTCTTTTGCTTTTGTGGCAGTGACTTTGGCTATGGGGTCAATGTCTGCCCATGTGACTTGTACCATAAAAGCATAAGGCCTGCATTATGTTGTTTAAAAACATTAAGGGCTAAAAGTGGAGGGCTAAATTATGTCGTCTCTAGCGGTATCAGAATGAGGCTCCCATTGGAGCCCATGGAAGCGTGCTCTTGTGAGCGCAATTCTTCCCAGCAATGCAAAAGCAAAGGTTGCATTCACATTGCTGTTAAAAAAACTGTTAAAAAATGTGTTGACATGATTAGCATATACAGAGCTAACAACTTCACATGTATATGTTTTTTTATTAGTTCTTTGTGTTTTATTGATATCTGTACTTTCAGATGTAATCATGTGACCTCTTAAGGGAGGAAGGTGTTTGACAAATAATGAACCCACAAATATTATTTCATGATTAAGATAAATAATACATTTTTAAACAACATTCCCATGTACTTGTATTATCAAATTTGATTTACTCTTGGTATCCTTTGTTGAAGAACCATAAATGAGTTGCTGGGAGCTAGCTGAACACATTTGGTGAGCCAATGACAAGAGGCATATATGTGTCGCCACTAATCAGCGTGTAGTTCATTACTACTCTTGAGCCTACATAGGTATGATTTTCGACAAAGAATTGAGAATGAAGCAAATTAGATAATAGCGTTAAAATGGAAATTTGTTTAAAATTTCATGCAGAATCATGAAGTTTTCATTTTGACTTTTCTGCCCCTTTAACTATTTAATACCCTTAAGAAAGATATTTGAAGGCAAAATTATGAGGTTTAATATATAAGGGAAAATTCTTGCTTTTATGTCATTATCAAGATGCTACTTCTAAAGGTCTGTCATATTTCATACATATGGAAGGGGTACAAAAAAACATACACTAAACATGACACACATATATATATATATAGTGATACGTACAATACACTTATGGTAAAGAATTAATGGGGAATTAACAATAAATGTATACAAGTGAAAACGGACCCTGTTCTGAAGAATATGTGATCCTTCTGTATTTCCTCTAACATTATTAGTCTTATATTTTGATATGTTTATCCACAATTTTTATTTTTTTGTTAAAAACAAAGTCATAACTAAAGACCATTGGGCCAGTTTATTAATGTGCGAGCGGACATGATACAATGTAGCGTATAATGTCCGCCGCACATCATGCTGTCGGTATTTATCATCGCACAAGCAGTTCTTGTGAACTGCTTGTGCAGTACAGCCCCCTGCAGATTTGCGGCCAATCGGCAGCTAGCAGGGGGTGTCAATCAGCCTGATCGTATAGGAGATCAGGCGGATTGATGTCCGCGGCCTCAGCACAGGCGGACAAGTTATGGAGCAGCAGTCTTGCTTCATAACTTCTGTTTCTGTCGAGCCTGAAGGCTTGCGCGGAAACAGGAGCATCAAGCGCAATTCAGAGCTTGATAATTCGGCCCCCATATGTACATATGTAAATGTGCAGACTGATATCTGCTGGCCACTAGGTTACAGTTATAATGCTATTTTACTATTATATATGTGATAAGTAGCTTGATTACTGGCTAGTGTTTTAACTGTCAATCAATTTAGCATCTGTTAAACCTGCATTTTCCCTCATATTTAGAAACTGCAGAAAACATAGCGTGCTTGCAATATAATATAATATATACAATACAGTATATTCAATCAAAATTCAGTATGCAGTTTTTGTTTAGTAATTATCTTTTATCTTCAAAACAATTGCTACTAACCTTAGACTGACTGGTAAACTAAATCCAACACCTTCTCACAACACAAACATTATGTAGTCTTTATATATCTTTTGTGCAAAGGATTGACTGATCACATGTAACTTCAGACCAGTTGTTTGCAGTATGGAGCTTGATGCCCCCGTATCTGCTTGAGCCTTCAGGCTCGCCGGAAACAGAAGTTATGAAGCAGCGGTCTAAAGACCACTGCTCCATAACTTGTCCTCCTGCTCTGAGGCCCCGGACATCAATCTGCCCGATCCTATACGATCGGGCTGATTGTCACTCCCTGCTAGCGGCCGCAAATCTGCAGGGGGCGGTATTGCACAAGCAGTCCACAAGAACTGCTTGTGCAATGATAAATGCTGACAGCGTATGCTGTCGGCATTTATCGTTGTGCAACGGACATGATATGCTACATCGTATCATGTCTGCTCGCACTATGTTAAATATACCCCTTAATGTAAAACTAAACAAATACAGTGCATACAATGCAGCTAGACGGAAATAACTGCACTATCTTTCCCAGGACCTCTTCAATTATCAACAACAGATTGAACATTTTTTGGGAGAGTGCAGAGTTTGTTTTGCATTTCTACAAGTAGGTAGCTAAAACCAGGAATCCCCCTGCTTTTTTTTTTCATTTGAGTGAAAACTTAAACTCTGGTTTTGATCATTAGTGTTTTTGTCATTTAATATACTTAGCTTTTTTAGAAAGATATCTAACAACCTACTGGTTGCAAACCAGAATTATATATGACATGACCATAAA